>NC_048230.1:47425548-47453713 GCF_002007445.2 Ailuropoda melanoleuca | reverse complement strand
CAGGTAGGGGGCAGGAAGGGGGGCAGGTAGGGGACAGGTAGGGGGCAGGAAGGGCAGCAGGTAGGGGGCAGGAAGGGGGCAGGTAGGGGGCAGATAGGAGGCTGGAGTGTGTCCTGGGCATTAGAACAGAGGGCAGCTGTAGAGGCCAGGGCTCAGGCACATCACCACGGCAGTGGGCACCGTACCCCGTGGTATCCCCTCCGAGTCCTTGAACCAGTCTTGTCCTCTCCACTCCCCAGGCCCCTCCGGGAGACACTGACTTTTCCCAAACAGGAGTCTCATGTGAACGAAAAGCGACGCACAACCCAGGCCCACTCCAGAAAGCACCTCCTTCCCAAGCAGCGTGGCACTCGTGCCACCACTAAAGACACTTGCCCGTGGGCCCTTTCTGAAGCCGTCACAGGACCCTGGGCAGCCGCAGGACCCCGAGCGCCATATCACACGTGACAAGCCAGGGGCAGGGAGATTAGGCCCTTGTCCACCTCACAGACCAAAGAGGCCACGCCAGGATGCCAGGTGAGATGGCCTGGCTCCACGTTCCTTGTTCTCTTCATGGTGCCAGGAGGACACTGGCTGGGACTGTGGAGGGGGCCCAGGGCTCAGGGGAAGGCACTGGGAGACCAAGAGCTCGTGGATCTGTCCTGGAGCCCAAACACATTTTGTATTGTCCTTTACATGCACTGACCACACTGTCACTCCCAACACACACACACACACAGCCACACACATATGCACACACACGTACACACATGGAGATATGCACACACGTCTGTGCACGTGAACGGCCACACACAGTTGCACACCATCTCATGCATGTGAAACCACATGCACACACATGAAGACATGCACATGTCTATGCACACACACGGCCACACACAGGTGCACACAGTCTCACACAGGTGAACACACACACACACGAAGACATGCACACATATCTGTGAACACACATGGCCACACACAGGTACACACAGTCTCACACATGTGCACACACATGTGCACAGATGAAGACATGCACACATGTCTGTGCACGTGCACGGCCACACACAGGTGCACACACGGTCTCACGCATATGCACACACATGCACACACATGAAGGCATGCACACACGTCTGTGCACACGCACGGCCACACACAGGTGCACACACAGTCTCACGCATATGCACACACATGCACACACATGAAGGCATGCACACATGTCTGTGCACACGCACGGCCACACCCCGGTGCCATGCTTCCATCTGAACGGGGCGGAAGCCGCGTCTGTCTGCAGCCGTGCACAGCCTTGCAGACCCGCATGATTTATGGTGTGTGCCAGCACGATGTCTGCGTGCATCGCTGGAGGGAACTGAGCTGATGAGGGAATTGTCAGAAATCATTCCGGATATGTTGTGGGGCATGCTTTAGAGGCAGATCAAATGGGAAAGAAGCATTTCTTTGAAATAAAATGCTCTCACATTGGAATTTGTGTTATTTCCCCCAGAAATAATCTCTCTAATTTTTCCAGCTGAGGTTTTGGAAATCAATCTCAGTTAGGTGACCAGGCAGTTCGCAGCAAGTAAGATATATAAAGGGGACACGTTACTCATATCTGAAGACAAGAATGCAATTTGAAATCTCCTGAGGGGCAGCCCCCCAAGTCCTAGTTTTCGGAGGAGGACATGTTTGTAAGGGACCCCATCACGCACCACGGGGTTGATCTGGTGATCGGGGCTGGGACTGGGGCCCCTGGGGACAGATGGCCTCAGAGCCACCGTCCGACATTCACAAGGATGAGGCCAGGCTGCAAAGACTCTGCCCGAGGCTCCTGGGTGACCGTGAGCAGTCAGTGTCGGTCCTCATGTTCAGATAAGTGGGATTGACGGGAGGCGCTGTCAGTCTGCAGGCGGTGGTGGGGCGGTGGTGGGGCGGGGGGCTCCACAGGAGGAAAGGAGCATCTGGACTAAGGAAGCCCTTTTCCCCCGAAGCAGGACCCCAGGCATAGGCCGCTCCGCATAGGAGGGGCTTTGTCAGGCTCCCTGCACCCACACCGTGGCTATGCAACTGTCCCAGAGATCTGACACAAATCGGACATCAGGCAGCCTTTCTGATAACCCCCAGATCTCCTGTCTCCCAGACCCATGCAGGGTGGACCTCTCAGAGCCCAGCAAGCCTGCTGTTGCTCATACATGTGCAGGGAAGGACAGCCTGTCACACCAAGTCTGCCACTGGTCACACCTGCCCCGTTCCTGATGTCTGGCTTCCATGCTCCTGGGGCCCTGGGTACAGCTCCCGTCATTGTCCGCACACCTCCCTCCCCTCACCCCGGGAGGGGGCTTCTGTCACCATCCTGCAAGGACATGCAGACCTTACTGAACAGACACTTGGCACCCCGGCCTCAGAATGTGTCCCTGCGTCAACCAGCTGCCCCCAAAGAGTGAGGAGCTCTGGTGGCCATGGTGACGCCATCACAGTGACACAGGACATCACGCCTCTTGGCACAAATGTCTCAGAAAATGGCAAGAAGCACTCAGCAGTATTCCTAAGGAATGATGGTACTAGTTTGCCAAAATCTCTACCCCAGACACCAAATCCTGCAGCACAGAAAGCAGGGACGGAGGTTCACGGAGCCAGTAAGACCCCAAGCTCATGGGTCGTAGACACCCCCAGGCCCCCGAGGGTCCAGCTCCTCAGGCTGCACAGGCACACACCCTGACACCAGGCTCCACGCGGCTCGAACCCCATGGACCTCGCCCGAAACATCAGGGTCCACTCCTGCTCACCACACGTGAAAATCCAGACCTCCGGGCCTGGACAGCCTCCGACCCTCTCGGGCTCGGCTCAGAGCTTGGTAGACTTGGCTGCCTCAGGAACGGTCCCACTGCCGGCGACAAGAACACTCACACCAGCTGGCTTACGTTAAAAGCAAGAGGGCAGGTGGGGACTGTTGGCTCCGGTCACGGCGGGGTTCTGAGGGACCACTTGCCAGCTCGGCTCCAGCGGCCGATCTCGGGCTCAGAGATGCCAACGGGCCTGGGCATCCCAGCTCCGCAAAGGTGGGCTCCCTCCGCAGCACACCTGGTGGCTCACCAGCCCCGGGTAAATCCACCTATGAAAACAAAGCAAACACAAAAGCAGGTGCGACTCGTTCTGGGATCCAAGCAAAACTCGGTGTCTCTGTGCGGCTGGCTGGCTCAGATGAGGTCACATAGTCACCCTGACCGGTCGCAGTGTCCAGGGGCCATGCGGATCACCTGCAGCCACCGTCACAGGAGAGGGCGGGGCGGGACCACAACCAGGAGCGGCCGTCCAGCCCCTAGGCATTTACTCCGGGCAGCCCAGCCCCGCTGTCGGTCTCAGGGCTGCAGCTCCAGACGAGCCGGGGCCCCCCGCGCCCGCAGTCCTGTCTGCACCGAGGCACTCCCTCCTGGGCCAGTGCTGGCTCCGGAGAAGCACGGTCCTTGGATCTCAGCGAAGGGCTCATTCACATGCACATAGTAATGCTGTTTTGCGAGTGTGGCTAATCCATGAATATTAAAAATAGAATATGTTTGGTCAATGAGGAACGTGTTTGCAGCAAGAGTGCTGGGTTCAGCCAGACCAGCTCTCACAGCTTAATTACTGTCATCAGAGTGTGGTTTCACGAAGGATATGGGTATTTTGACACCCATCGATCTGCCATCGTGGTCACAGGCATTCAGAGATGGATATCCGCCGTCCCCTATCCAGGCTGTATCGGGAACACATCAGCCCATCGACTCCAAAGCACCCGGCATCGATAAGCCAGTGAGCTAAAAATGCCGGTGATGGCATGATGGATCATTGCATACTAACTAAGGCTCTTAGAAAAGGGAAATATGAGGCCTCCATGGCCTCCCTCAGCACTCAGTTTAACCATCTATCTTCGTGTCCCTGGTGTTTCTGCTTTCTCGGGGCCCTTTTTTTGTCCTCAATTAATTACAGTCGATTAGACGATGAACAAAATGACTTTCCCGGTGTACCTGAGTAGATCTCTTGGGGAGAGCTATTTCCCTGCAAAATCACAGCAGGTTAGGCTGCAAGCCTTCACTTCTGCTGCGGAGACCTCGGGGTACAGAAGAGGAGCCAGGAGACGCAATGCACCTTTCCCCCGGGAATCCGACTTGCGGAGAGAGAGCTCCCCCATGGAGCCATCGACTCCGGTTTCTGGAGGGGCGTCCTGAACATGCTTGGCCTTCGCCAAGCAGGAAAGCTCTTGTAGCAGGCTCCCTGTTCGTGGGACAGGGTTTCCCGGGCTCTGGAGGAGGAACCAGAGCCAAGCTCCCCATGGCTGGGAAGGCAGAGGGTGAGGGAGGCCTGAGTGTCAGGGCATCAGATCTCCCCACATCAGTTGGTTCGGTTGTGTGACCTGCGTTATGTTATGTCTCCATGTAGCTCCGTGGCACGTCCTCCGAATACTCCTTTGAAGCGAAACGGAGAAATCCACTGAGACCTCATTAGGATTTATTCTTTCAGGAAGTGCTTACTGAGCACCTGCTGTATGCACAGAGGGTTCCCACATACAGGAGCCACAGGGGCTGCGGATGGGGAAGGACCCGGGGGACATGTTCAATCTACCGGGCGGTAGATACAGAACAGTCTGGAACCAACTCACTGTCCTTGCACGTGGGCAGGGCAGCCAAGCCTCAGTTTGCTCATCTGGAAGATGGGGGTAGGGCTGTTCCGTGCCTCTCAGGGTTGGGCGGACTCCACGGGATCATCTCGCACATGGAAAGCCCGGAACAACACCTCGCCCACAGTGGGTGCCCCGTCAGTGCTGGCTGCCGAAGTTAACGGGAGAGCATGGGGCTTACAAGCGACCACAGCCCAGAGCAGGAATGCACGCAGGCCGCGAAGAGGGGTTCTGATAACACGGCTCTCAAGGATGACCAGCAGCTAGAAATGCAGATTCCTGGGCCCCAGTCCAGGCCGGCGGGTTCAGAAACTCTGCAGCAGGCCCAGATCCTGTGTTTTCACAGCCTTGGGGGGCGGGGAGTGGGTCTGATGCACACCCACGCTTGGCCCCTCTGTGATCACGGGCTGCTGGGGTGAAGCAGGGCGCCAGAAGCCACGGCAGGGAAACCACAGGAAAGGGGGCATGGAGATTCAGAGAGAGAATTTCACCGGGTTTGCATCTGAGTTTGTCGTGTTTCGGGCAGGAACCCCTGAGACGGAGGTGTGTGTGATTACCGCAGCCTTCTGAACTCGGCAGAGCCACACCTGTCTCTCTTGCCTGCAGACCTGGGCCACTGGGGACAGAGTCTGGGACCGTATCCGCTCCCTGCGGCTGCCGTAACCAGGACACTCCAGCTGGAGGCTCTGGGCTGGGGCTGGGGGTCCGTTCCCTTTCCAGTTTAGAGGCCATCTTCCTATCAGAGCCCCAGCGTTGGTTGGTCTCATGGTGCCTTTCTCCATGGACACATCTCCCTGACTTCCTCTCAACTGACCTTCCTGTCTCCCTCCTCCCTTCTGGGGACACTCAGGATGCCATTGGGCACACCCCGAAAATCCAGGACCCCCTCTCCATCTCAAAGTCAGCAGATCAGCAGCCTTCCCCTTCGCCATGTAATGGAGCGTGCTCACTGGGACGTGGGCATCTTTGGGGAGCCGTCATTCTGACCACCACAGGGAGCCACAGGGCAGTCTGCTCCTCTCCGCCTGCCCCCCGGCACCCCACAGCATAGGATGGCGGTTAAGGGCATCCGAAAGACCTGGGTTCAGTTCCTGGCTCTCCTGCTCTCTTTGCTGTGTGACCCGGGGCAAGTTCCTGAATCTCTCTGGGATTCCATGGGCTCCTCTGGAAACTCACCAGTGGGAACAGCACCCGTAGCACAGAGTGGTTTGTGCCAAAAGTCTTGCACTCCTGTCCCTGTCCCCACACTACAGTCACAGCGTCACAAATGTAGCCGCTGAGGTCACTGTAACGTTGGAAGGACCATGAGAGCCCGTCTGCTCTGAGCCTGCTCGCTGTGCTGTCACTTCCTTGTCTCTGGCTGACAGTGACGCGGTGTGCCCTCCAGCTACGCCACCCACACTTCCCTGGGAAACCAGCCTGTCAGCTATGGTGCTGTGACGGCCCACACGCTGAGCTCCGTGGCGGGCCTTGGCCAAGGTGTGCCGATCAGCAGACCCCAGACCGCTGACCGTGTGACCGTCCCAGATGGGATCACGTCCATCCCCAGAGCCCAGGAAGCGTAGGAGGTATTCAGGAGCGTTTGCTGGAGACGGACCCTGATCTTGGACTTCCAGCCTCCAGAATGTGAGAAATAAACGTCCGTTGTTTATAAGCCCCCCAGTCTGCGGGACCTTTTTGTAGCAGCCCAGACGGACCTGCCAATCTACTGTTCCAGCATCCCTTTGAAACTGTGAAGTCCTCAACAGCTTGGCTCTGGGATGTGAGCCTGCCTCCACAGGCAGCCTCACGAAGCAAACACAGTGACAGCCTGTGGCTTGGATGGCAAGTCCTGTGGACATCCCGCTATGTCTGGGTGTGAAGCCATGGCTCTGATGTTAAGGGATGCTGGGCTGGGGGGTTGCACCCTAGTAAAGAGGGCTCTGAACTTGCCACTTTGTATGACGCAATTTCCTACTGAAGATTCTGGGACCACAGGTGAGCCACGGGTGAGCCACTACCAAGGGCAGGCAGGCGCTGTATAATCACATCCTTTCTTTCTGTTCGCTACTTATGGGCCACCTGTGGCAGTGACCAGGCTGCTGAGTTAACAGAGTGGTTGATCAGCAAGACACCAGCTTGGGTTTCTCAAAGTGAGGCCCCCTCACCACCCTGCCACTGGCCACGTGGGCCCAGTGCCACCAGCTGAGCGTCCCTTGGGCCTACCTCACATTGTGCAGGACAGAGCTCACAACACCTGCCTGGGAAGGCCGGGATTCTCTCCAAGCATACCTTCTCATCTTGTAAACTCCTCAAGGGGCAGAGCCGCTTAGAGCCTCCACTCTGGCACCAGTAACACAGAGTGAACATAGCTGTCTCGCGACCTGCCGTGGTCAGGATGAAACAGGACTTTACACGTATATGCATCGTCTGGCCCAAGGACAAGCAAAGGTTGCTTCCAACCCAGCCCCTTCTTTCTTGAAATAGTGAGGGGAAACTGCTGACAAAGTTGGGGAGTGGGTTTTCCCAGATATCTTTTAAAGGGGCTCTTTTTGTTGTTTTTATCTGAACAAGTAATGCACATGAGCTGAAGAGTGAAAATTTCAGACCCAAGTCTGGATGGCTCCCCAGGCCTGTTCCTGAGTACCGCACCACAGCCGCTTCTGGAAATAAAGGGACTGAGGCAGGTGGCGGACACAGCTTAAATCCCAGCAGTTCCCATCCAGGCTCCTTTGCCTGTGAGGGGCTCAGAGCAGCAGGAACAACGGTGGGGTCAGATGGCACCAAATAGTGGGTTGTAGTTCTTCGAATGTTCCCCCCTTTCCCTCGGGACCGGCGTAGTGGCCGGCCCCACTGCAGTTGGGCTTGGGCATGTGGCTTGTCTAGGCTGAAGGGACATAAGCAGAGACAAGGTGGCATCCTGAGCCAAGCCTTGAGGTATTGGGCGCTTCCTCATGCTCTGGTGCCCCAATGACTGCTAGTTCAAGGATGGCAAGGGGCCAGAAAGCAGAACTCAACCGAGCTGCAGCCTGGAACAAGGTGCCAGGGGCTGGCAGAGGAGGTCACCTTCACCCCTGCAAGGAGCCATGCTACCCATCTGTTGGCTCAAGTGAGAAAGAAACTTCTTGCTCCAGGCCCCTGGGTTTGGGGGAGGCTTGTTACTCAGCATCATTACAGAGCTGCTGACTGACACAGACAGGTCTCAACTTGCATGGTTAACAAGTATGGCTATAACTCAAGAATAATGTGAAGGGAATGTTGTCTGATCCGGAAGGGAAGCATAACAGGAAATCCCAAATAGATGGCTCCATGCCAACTGGAAATCAACACTCAAGCCAGCTCTTCACAGTTTACAGAGAAATTGGAATTTGAGATCATTTTGAAGATGAAACAAAGTCTTCCGTGTGGCTCATGGCACCAGGGTGAACGCAAACGCCCTTACTTTTGACTTTATGTAACTTGTAAAAGCTTTATTTATGCCTAATACTTGACTGAGGTTAGATCCTTTACATCACTTAATAATCGGATACGGTCAATGAAGAGTATTCCACTTCCCTGCAAGTCGGCTCGCACACACGGCGTTTCTGTCCCAGGCGGTCTCCACGGAAAACTTTCTTTCCAAATCTAGTTTCATGTGCGGATTGATTTTGTTTAGGGATGACAGCTGATCTGCTTTCTCCTTGTAATACAATCATTAAAATATTCTCTGCTCTTCCAGTCGCGTTTTTTCCAGGCTAATCCTTTCATTAAAAGTAATTTAATGTTTTCCTGCTCTGTTATCCTGCTATATTTCAACTTTTGCATTCTCTCTGCTTTTCTGTCATGTTTCTCATTAAATTTCCCCTTTTTATGCTTTCGTTACAATGGCTGACTTTTTTCCCCCTTAACACAAGCTTTGAACGTAAAAACCTGAAAACTGTGTTTTTTGGGACAAAAGCATCTGTAGTGTTGCACATTTGTTGGCTCGTGTGTTACTTCTTATTTGCTTTAATTTTTCAGAACAACTGTTTATGAACGAGCCTTCTGTTCCTTCGAGGATGGGTTGGCCTCTGGGTCCATTCTTCATGGGAAGCGGAAATTCTCTGATAACAGTCATCACACAGCCCCCGGAGACAACGTCACGAGCTAGAGAATGACTTCCAGGACCCGGATTTGCATCTTTTACCTGATTCTCGAGCCCCAGCACCTCTGTTGGTCCCACCGCGTAGTATCGTCGGAGAGGTGCTGGAGGGCTGCGGGATGGGCTCCTGGGCTGAGAGCAAGGCGTCGGGAAACATCACGGTGAAATCCAAACCTGACATTGCTCCGAGCATCCGGCACAAGCCCGAAGCGAATGGACTGCTTCTTGGTTGTGTTGTGTGGCGTGTTGCTGTGCTGTCCTCCCCCACCCTCACCCCACACGAGGAGCAGTGTTTAAAACACAGGCAAGCATTTCTCAGGTGCCTGGCAGGCTGGCTTGGTGATCTGCGCAAAGCTGGGAAGAGTTGACGGACCAACCGGGCTGCTCCTGGGGTGAGGGAAATGGCATTGCCCCGCCAGGCTCAGCGGACCGCGGTGTGGGATGAAAGTCTGCTGGAGAGCCCCAGCTCTGGCATTTGACCAGCTGGGTCTCAACCTCTGTTGTTGACCTTGGATAAGTTATTTAACCGACTAGAGCCTCAACTTTGGCTGCTAAAGGAAAGATTGTACATTATTTACTTTTCCAACTGAAACACTCAGCATATTCAGGAGGCCAGCGAAGGCAGCCCCAGGCGGGGAAGTTGTTGTGGGGCAACGTTGACAGACATTTGTGCTCACAAAGGCCATAGACACCCTCGTGTTCTCAGGGTCCCTATCTGGGTCTTCCAGGCATGCCCGTCAGGGTAGGAGGGGGAACTGCCCATTTCGTGGATGCCGAAACTGAGGCTTAAGGAGTTTCCACGAAGCTCCAGGTCGCTCAGCTAGAAACAGCAGGGTCAGGGCTCAGACCCAGACCTCCCGACGCAAGCCCTGCGCCCTGCTCTCGGCGCCCTAGCTGGAGCATCCACTGACCTCGACAGACGGTGCAGCTGGGCAGGGGAGGATGGGCTCATCCTGGAAGGCTCACTGGCCAAAGAAGGAGGGAACAAGGAGGGCAACTCCTTTCTGCCCAACCCCCGCAGTAGCACAGAAGATCCCCTGCCACCCCCAGGGTCCCTCTTTCCTGTTTGTAGGGGTCCCGGCTGTGGAGACTGTGGGCCATCTACACGGGAGGCTTGCATTACCACCCGCCCACAGCCACTGCGGGGCGCAAACTCTCCCAGCTCTGCGCAGAATTCAAGGACGATCATCGGGTCTGCTTCAGAACAGTAATCCCCACAGCCTCAAAACATGCAAAATAAAAACAAATTAATCACCCCCATCAGCATTTCATGGTACGTGTATAATTTTTTATTTAAATGCTTAATATCATAAAACAAGCTTGGCAGGCAGAGGAAAGTGTTGATTTCATCAGAAGAAATGTCTCTCTTTTAAGTGAAAGTAAATACTAATTAGGGTATCCCCGGAGAGGAAATTAAGATGAAGGAAGCAGGTCCCAAGTTGGCCAAACCGGGCAATTATTCTCTCAAAGGCGGCAACGCGTCACAGTGAAGCCTAACGATTCCCCAAGTGATCTGTAGGGCTGATTTATGGGCCAAAGCAAACACACTGTGCCCCCCCAAAATGGCCTGCAGCTTAGAGACGCCCGGGAGTGGGGAGGAGAGAGGACAGATGGGGGAAGCCCCCTCCTCGGATCGCACTCCTCCTAACTCCCACCTCCAAGCGTCCGTGTCCCTGAGCCGCGTTCCCGCCTCAGCCACTCGCGGCAAGGGAGGGATGGGCTGCCCGCGAAGAGCCATTGTTCAGACTCTGAAATGAGGGAAAGCGAAGTGATTAACACCTTGGCAGTGGGCAGAATCAACCACGCGTGACCATTTTTATTTAACTTCTCCCCCAAATGCAAGACTGAAAGACATTTGTGAGTTCACACAAAGGGCATCTCTGAACAGCAAACATTCAATTATTTCAATGTTTACTGTTGCGAAAACTGCAAAATAAAATGTGCATTCAGCAGACACACTCCGAAAGGTCTTACAAAAATGAGGCTTTTCTGCCATTTTGAAGGCACGTCCTATCATTCTGTCTGTTAATCGCAGCAATCCGCTGGATGCAATATTAGATTTTTGTTTGTCGCTGCAGACTTTCCCCCGTAGGTCCTGGCCATCTGGTCTGGGCAATTATCCTCAAGTCAACATTGCAACATCTCGCCACCACTGCCCCCAAATTAGGTCACAAAGCACCTCAGATCAGGATGAGGAGAAACGACAAAGGGAATTTGTAGGATATCTTCCAATTCGGAGTCCTTTTCCCAAGAATACGTGGTCACACGGTTGCCTTCACAGCCCACGTGGTGGCCTCCCTGTGCCCCTTCCCATCCTCGGCCCCACAACCTGGTTTCCTACCAACTTACTCGGGGTCTGGTGACTTGCTTTGGCCAGGGAGATGTTAGCAATGTGACTCAAGCCAAAACTTGAAAAGTTTCAAGCATTTCCCTTCAATCTTTGACCCTTGTCACCACCCTGAGTAGATAGTCCAGGTCGCCTACAAGAGAAAAAATCTGAGAGATGCTAGGGAGTTTGGAGGCTAGCCAGCAGGCAGGCCCCCCACAGCTGACCGCAGACAGGAGCCCCCCAGCTGAGACACCTGAGCCTGCCTCAATCAGCATCGAAGCCCAACAACTCACTCATTATGCACATTAGTTCCCTCCAGCCCTTAGGCATTGGGACGGTTTGTTACATGGTGTCAAGGCTGCAGGTAGCTGATACAAACATGACACATTGACCGGTCACTAGGCACCTATTGTTTGTTGGCCATGGTGCCTGGGTCTTTACTGGCTCAGCTCTGCTCTGCCCAATGATGCCAAGATGCAGGAGCCCTTACTCCTACTTTCATAGCTAAGGGTGTATGCCTTCCACAGTAGAACTCATGAACAGGAGAAGCAAGGCTGGAACGCAGAGCAGCCTGTCCCCAAAATCTCTCCTGCAAGCCACCAGCCTCCACACAGCCAGGCACTCCCTCTAAGCACAAAGGGGTCAGCCGGTGTCCACACATTCAACTCCACAGGCTCCAAACCATGCCCTGAATCATTGCCACGCCATGCCCTGGACACGTTCCCTGGAAAAGCTCTAGGAATAAAATGCACCTTGAGCATCTAAAAGCAGACATGTGGGCTAGGCTACTCGTAGCTGCCCACCGCGTTTTATCATCTTGGCTCATCCTCCCATTACACCATGTAATGGGATCTCTCCAAACAACCCCACGCATCAGATACCAAATCCCCCCCCATCCTTCAGGATTATAGGATCTCCGTCTCTGGGGAGTGACTGTCACCCTCCATTGCGAGTCTCCGAGCTGAAATCACTCACCTTGAGGCGTACGCAGAACGTGACTATGATGGGTCAGATTCACCCAATTCCTTTTGTTCTAACTAGCTTCCCAGGCAGAAGCTGGCCACGGAGCTGAGCGTGAAGGTGGCTGCTTCCGCCAAGTTGCCCGATGTGGAGATGGCCTGGAAGCCACGCCAGGGCCAGCAGCTGGGCAGTCTCCTCTGGTACCATATCATGCATGGTAATAAATACGGCAAGTAAATATCTGTTGATGAATGAATAAAAACATGTACGTACAGGGAGATTTTCAAGCACACACTGATTTATCAGTGCTTCCCCACTTTGGCCGCATATTAGAACCATCTGGGGTGTTCAGAAACATAGACGACCAGGCTGAATCCTGGACCAACTAAGCAGAGGGGGGAAGTCTGGGTGAACTGAATGCATAGCCAGCCTTGGCACCCTTCCCCCCATGATCTCAGTTTCAACAGGGAGCTTCGGCAAGCTCTTTCCTGACACCTGCAAGGGGATGTCACCTCCCCAGGGACGTCTTGTTTTGTGTCTCCACAAGAGAGTCCAGGAAACATCCAGTGAGTGGAAGAAAACCCCTCCACACCTGCCAACCACCCAGGGAAATCTTGTTTTCCCAGCAGCTGTTCACACAGGTAAGCACATTCAGGTGACACATGAGCTGGAAACACTTAGACATGGTGTGAGGAAAGGGCTTCCCAGCCCACCTCTCATCTGGAGACTATTCTCCCATGGGGCACACATTAACGTGGCTTCTCGCCAGCCCCAAAGCGCGCCTCGAGGTGCTGGCTTGTGGACTCCCCAGCACAAGGGCCGCCAACCGTGCCCAGCCAACCTCAGCAAGCTTGCAGGACGATGAATCTCCCAGCAGAGCTCCAGCCGGTGGGACACATCCGCCCCTGACAGCACGTAGACTGTGAACGTTGTCCCTTTCAGCCCAGTTAATGAAGCATCCGCGTCACGCCAGCTTTCATCTGTCAGATAAACACCAGCAAGCGGGGTAGAGAGGCCAAGCCAGACCCTGCTTTGAAGCACGAACATCATGTAAATCAGGAAACAAGAACTGGAGGCTTTCTCCAGCACAGACTCATAATAGGACATCAGTGGACACTTGGCCTGAGCCTTGGGGCCACTCGCATCAAATCAGAGGTAGATATATGGCTTTGTCCCCAACCAAGAGTCCAAGACATCTGCAGACACTGGGTGGCTGACCCCACCTGAGCCCAGGTAATCTGCTGATAGTCTCCCACACCACGTGAACCAGCCAACAAGCAGCCACATTAAACCACTAAAACAGCAATTTCCTATGTTTTCACCTAAATAGGAGAAAGGATTGTCTGTTTTGCTGGAAATATTTTCCTCTGTTGGGGGCCAGGGGATCCAGCTTCTAGGCCCATCTTTGCCATGAACTTCCTCTGGGACCATTTGGCCACTGAAAATCCATGTCACGCTAGCCATCTGACCCAGTTCCTCATCTGGGAAAAGAGGGCATTGGGCTACGAACAACCCACATCTTTGAGTATTTACCATGTTTGGCACCAAGTGCCAAGTGCTTGGCTATTTAAAAGACATTTTGTGGGTAGAAGCAATTACCAACGCTTCACAACTCCAGGAGGTGGAGACTACCATTACCCCATTTATCAGATGAGGACACCGAGCTCAGAGGAATGAACTATGTAATGAACGAGTGGATTCCAGGTCCAAAAGGATTGCTCGTGACTCCGTCATTCCGCCTCCTTCCAAAAACAGAAGACTCCTTCCAGCAGCTATGACTCTGCTGTGGACAATCTGTCATTTTACAACCCGCTCACTGTAGATGGCTCCTCGTCAGTGGCATTTGTAGAAAGCACACAGCCCGCAGAGGGCTGCCTGCCACCAGGCGAGCATGTAGGGACTGTGCTTGCTTCATTATATCCAGGATCTTCCTTGTTTCACTGCATGTTTTTTAATTTCCTCTTGCCAGCTGCATATGGTCAATTGGCTCTTAGCATCTATTCGCTCCTCCTTCTTGAGCGCCTCCTGTCCTGCCAAGGTTGACAAGCTGAAAACTACGTTTCTCAGAACCCGTGGTGCGGGGAGCTGATGCTAAAGTGTCCTCCGAGGATCCCTTGAGGGCGCAACGGCCTAGAGGAATGAACTCCTCCGACAATGAAGGAAGTTGGAAGCAGGCCCTTCCCCAGGTAAGCTTACAGATGAGACCCAGGCCCTGGCCAGGAACCCAGCCAAGCCCACCTGGAGGGACCCCTGCCCCCCAGGAGCTGTGTGGTACTTTGTCAAGCAACAGCAGAGAACCAATTCACCTCGCATCCAGAGTTGCAGGTGAGATTCGGTTCTGCCGATGGGACGCGCTCATGGAGATGTGGAAGATAGAAGGGAGGGCGTCTTCTGGCTTCCTTTGTCAGGTCACTGGCCTGCCGTGCAGCAATGCTAGTGTTCAGGACACAGTCCGAGCATCCTCCTAGTTAGGACAGTGTCAGCAGATTCCTGAGCCCTGATGCCCAACCAAGAGATCACAGTCCCCATGTGTTGTCGGGATCGACAGTTCTGTGGTGGTCTCCTGATTTCCCACCTTCTTGACGGTAGAGGAGGTGGGAGCTGCCTGGCAGCTCATTTCTGCAGAAAATGCTCTGCCATCTGTGCACGCCGGCAGCTCTGCGAAATTCTAGCGCCCACCCCCCCACCCATCCAGAGCTTTCACGAGACCCGATTCCCCGTATCCGGTCACTTTCTGTTTTCACTACCTTGAGGGGTTTCTGTTTCCTGCGCTGAGCCCTAACAGATCCACTTGGCATCTGGATGATTTCCTGGAAAGGGAAGGGAGCCCTTCAACTTTCCTACCATGTACCTGAATGCATTTCCTCCATGTGGATTCAAGATACTTTGAATCTTGGCCAAACACGAATTAGACAACATAATCCTGCCTCAAGTACATATGGAGCCTGGTAGTTTACCGAGCTGTGCGAGAGAAATCACTTCCTTTGCACCTCACAGTAGCTCCCTGAGATGGGTGGAACCCCACCACCACCCCACCACATGTTGGAGACAAGGAAACCGACAATCGGAGGCAGCGCCCGCGCTGGCCAGAGTCAAAAGTAGCGGCGCCAGGGCTCCATCCAGTCTCGGCCCCAGTGTTAGTCCTTTCTTCCAAATGATAGCATTCCCCATGATTTATCGTTCTTGTGACTTGCTGAATTAGGTCACACTTAAAGCCTCCAGTTTCTACAAACATGGACTACAAGGTGAAAATGTCCATTAGAGGATTCTCTCAAATCCATTCCCACAGTGCTTGCATGGTTGCCCAGTAGGCAAAACCCTGATGTGAGAACTAGCTCATCCATTTGCTAATTTCCAAAACATGAGTGCCTATTATTGGCAAGTTCAGGGACTATCCAAAGGCCCTGACCAGTGGGGAGAACGGGAGTTGAAAGATATCCGCACTGTCTTGCTTACCTCCTTTCTTTGCACAAAAATGTCGTCCGTTAGCTCAGCCTTGAACTCATGGGTCTGTGCTCACCCAGAGAAGCACCTGTCTCCATTCATCCAGATGGATGTTTTTCTCTACTTTGTAACCAAGTCTACTGTATCAGCCAGTGACAGCCCTGCCCAAGCTGGGGAGACAGGTGTGAACAGGATCTTTTGGAGGCCCTAGGGCTATGTGACTGGCAACAAGAAGGCTTCCCATGGTCATGGAAGGTCAAGGTCAAATGAAGGTAATAAACCCAAACACACTGGCTCGGGTAGAGAGTTTATTCATAACCCGAGTGTTGCCGAGACCGGAGTCAAGAGCAATGAGTGGAATCATCTGGCAGTCAGATAATGGGGCATTATTCAAGCCCTCTGCGAAGCCCCTTCTCTAAAATTAATAGGGCCCCTGTCTCTGGAGGTGACCAAGTGACCTGGACCACCTGACATTTCCATAGGGAGCAGCTGTGACCTCCGTAGGAAGTGGAATCTTCACATTGATGTCATGGGATCCTTCTAAGCTCCTCCTCCTTGACCCCTAGGACCATTTTCAGTGAAGTCCCAGTGACCACTGGCGGAGCAGACTTTCTGGAATAGTCTTCCTCACTTCCACCCATTCCACTGCGGAAGCATACAGTGCGATGTACTAAAGCCGAGCTCCTAGGCCAACGACGCCACCTCCAGCTGATCTGTGCTGCGAGACAGGTAGGTCCAGACATGTCTTTTTTTTACAACCAGGCAAATGTGAGTAGCGAAGATGGACAGAGATTCATTTTCAAAGTAAATGGCAATAAGCCACATAGGAACATACCATGAACATTTTGGAAGCTGGTAGAAAGAATGTAATTGGGTTTTCTAAACACCTCGCCATCCCATCTGCCTCCGACTTGGAGAGACAATGCAAAGGACTTGAAACGCAACCCAGTTGCACCCCAGAGCCCAAGCCTAGTGCAAGCAAATGCAGCTAATTACCTGCTGAAGCTAATTGCTCCTATTTGAGCTGGCTGCCGGAATGCTCCACAAAGGGCTTGGGAAGGAGACGCATCAGAGAATTACTGGCCAGAGCCCGGGAAGGCAAGATGCTCTCACAGGCGTGGTGCACGGGCAAGAAGCCTTTGTAAGTAACTTCCCTTTGAGCTGCTCCAAACGAGGCAGCCAGAGCGAGAGGGCTGCTTCCTCTGAAGGTGCTCGGAACAGCTCAGAATCTCGCTCAAAGCGGCAGAGGAAAACAGGCCTGGATAACATGATGCACACACACGCTTTGATCTCAATCAAGGCGCCTGGCGAGGAGCGCCCCGGTGTCAATGCTCCCGAGAAGCTGACACCAGGAAAGACAACCCCCGCCCTCCTCCTCCCTGCAGACGCTGCCCAGAACTGCTGTCAAAAGGGCCACATCCACACTTCAGCAGCATCCAGGGCTCACGGTCTGTATCCCCAAGGGACACCTTGAATTGTGACAGCTCCTCTTAGAAACGTGAGCCGGCCTCCCTGCCTCTTGGTCTCCTGCCTCTCTGCTTGGTTCCGGTCTCAGGAGATCTCACTCTGCCCAGGGAGAGCTGTGTTCGGCAGGGTTTGGAATGTGAGGCACTTGATGCTGGATGAAAGGAAATGGGTCCCTGCTGCACAGCAAATCTCCCCAAGTCAGCACTGTCTCAGCACAATTCTCTTTCTCCATGCTCACTTCCAACTTAGCAGCCAATCTGCTCAGCACTGCCTGTGAAATACGTGGAGAATCCGAGCCTTTCTCCCCACTTACACCACCACTTCCCGAGCCCAGGCCCCCATCACCCTTGGCCAGGTCAACTGCAGCCAGGGGTGCAGGAAGTCTTCATGGGCTCTAATCAATCATGCACGCCTTTATGGGCCGTCTTTCCATTCTATCTATCTATCTAGCCATCCATCCATCAATCCATTCATCCTTGCTTCCATCCATCCTTCCATCCATCCATCCATCCATCCACTCGTCTATCCATCCATCCATACATCCATCCATCCACCCATCCATCTATCCATCCATTTATCCATCCATCCAACCATCCATCTATCCATCCATCCTCCTTTCTTCCACAGATCTATAATCTACCTACCTATCTACCTATAAAAATGGTTGTTGTTCGCCTGGGTGGCTCAGTCATTAAGCACCTGCCTTGAGCTTGGGTCATGATCTCAGGGTCCTGGGATCGAGTCCCACTTCGGGCTCACTGCTCAAAGGGAAGCCTGCTCCTCCCTCACCCTCTGCCCATCCGCCCCACTCATGTTCTCTCTCTCTCTCGCTCTCTCTCAGATAAATAAATAAAATCGTTTTTAAATAATGGTTGTTAAAATGTTTACATATATAGATACACATCATAATCTATGTTATATTTGTAATAGTCACTAAAATATTTTATATATATGATATATTTTATATATTACATAAAAACTGAGTCATTAAAATTTTAGCATATATAAATATAAAATTTTACATATATATGTATATATGTGTGTGTGTGTGTGTGCTGTGTTGGTATAAAGACAAATAAAACCATGCTGGCATAAAGAAAGAACATTCAGGGCACCTGGGTGGCTCCGTTGGTTAAGTGTCCAACTCTTGATTTCAGCTCAGGCCTTGATCTCAAGGTCATGAGATCTAGTCCTGCGTCAGGCTCCACGCTCAGTGGGGAGTCTGCTTCTCCCACTCCCTCTGCTCCTCCCCCTGCTTGCACTCTCTCTCTTTAAAAAAATAAGAAGGAATAACGAGTGAGAGATAAAGGAGAGTCATCCCTAAACTCCCAGAACTGATGCCAGGGCTGAGCAGGAAGTAGATCCCATCTCCTAGGACCTTCAGGGTGCACACGTTCCAGGCAGAGCCACGGCGCTCAGAGGGGACAGCTGGGGTGAGGAAACCCTACTGACTGACCGACTTGCGGGGCCGATGAAGGGAGATTCCGCTGGGTCAAGGTCCCCAGTGATGGGTTCTCCGCTGGGCTTGGATCGCAGTTTTAGGTCCGCCATGTGCGGATGCCTCCGGGGAGTCCCAGGGCAGGACTGCTCCCTGGCTTCCGACAGCAAGGCTGATGCACACAGCTTTCCCAGTGGAGATGCCTGTGCCCCTGCCCCGGCTGTCATTCTGCCGCGGACACGTCCCACAGTGCTGCCCGGACACGTCTGTGCCCTCAGGCACATTTAACCCCATGGCCTCCCCCACCCTGCACATCACACCTGCTCCCGGCCAGCGGGGCAGGTGACATCACGTGGCACTTTCGGGCAGGCAGGGCCGCTCTGGCTGGGGGGTCTCTGCGCCAGCCACTCCTGGATTCTCCGCGCTCTGGACCGCGTGGTTGCTTGGTAACAATTTTCACAGTTGCATTAGAAGGAGAGTTCTGAACAGAGGATTGGTTAAAACCTGACGGCAGTCACAGGGAAGCCAGACCACTGCTTTCATTTCGGAAACCAACACACACCGGCCTCCCATTCAGTTAGGAGTTTTGTTATTACTTAAGTGGCTTCCCACTCCACTCAACACGGCTGTGCGTCAAAGCTGATTCCACAGCCTGCCTTTCCGAGCATCGTCACAAAAGGAATGGCAGCCACTGGAGAGAGAGGGTCCCGTCCAACTGGGTTTTTTGACTTACTCTTGGTTTCAGAGCTCATGTGAGCGGGAAGCAGCCATCCCGCACACAGATCACAGCTCCGTGCAGGGACCACCGCAGACCCGCCTTCTCCCAAGGCCTCGCCCCAGCCCTTTCCCCTCTGCTCTTAGCTACCAACAGTCACCCACTGACCTGCTGATGGGCTGTGGCCCACGTGTGAATGTCCCAGGCTAATCGTGACTCGTTAAAGGCAGTAATAGGGGGGTAATTACCTCTCCACGAAACCCCATGAAGCCCTGGGCCCATAAACTATCCTCAGTAAATGCTCCCTCTGTTCATGGCGAGCTGGTTTTTACACATAGAGGTGGGTCATAGCTTTGGTTCATTTCAACCTGTCCAACGGTTTGTCCTAATGACAGTCAAGCTCGCAGAAAAATGTGGGCATGCCCAGTTTGACACCAGAAACTCCCCCACCCCGTTTCCACACTCATTTGTCTGCTCGAACTGCACACAATGAGGCTAGAGAATGACGCTGCAGCCCGTGCCTCTTACGGTGTGTGTGTGTGCACACGTGCATGTGTGTGTGCACGCCTATGTGTGTGTGTGCTTGTGTGTGTGCGTGTTGTGACCTACACAGAGCACATTGTCCTGCAGGAATCCGTGTCCTGAGTTAGTCAGTGGACTCCTTGGAGATCTACCCTCAATGCTTTGCCCACTGCGTTCCCTCCCCAGGGACGAATACTCCGTGTTCCCCACGATTCCGTCCCCCGACAAAGCCGCTGTGGACAGACAGACAGCCTCAGCCGCCCCCCGACGGACAGGCACAAGGGCCTCTGTAGGGTGGGGGTCTGGAGTGGGAATGCCAGGTACAGACTCGAGTCTCCCGTTTTCCTAGGCGTCCTCGAGCGGCAAATTCTTCCAAGGATGGAGCGTCCCGCCTGCTGTGACTTCTGGCCACACCCTGCCTTCACCTGGACCTCTCAGACTTGCTTTTTTTTTTTTTTTTTTTTTTTTTTTTTTTTTTTTTTTTTTTTTTTTTTTTTNTGGCAAGTCTGATTGGTATGAAATGGCGCTCCGTTTCCGCTTACGTGGTCTGTCCCCAGGTCCTCGTGCAGCAGGGTGTCCCTCTGTTTGTTCGCCGACCTCTGAATACCGACGGCGTCCCCCTGGGGAGGTCCGCTGTCCCTCACCCCTCCCCCAAAGCCTCCAAAACATGCACTTGACAACTGGGGCAAGGGTGTCTGGTGACTGCTTTGGTTTTGTTCCCCCAACACAATCCTTGAAGAGGATAAAACAATCGTCACCGACCTACACTGTACATTTAATCTTTGTGTTTGGTGCCAGGTTAATTTACCAAGATACGAGGCTGAAAGTCGAAGAAATCCGTTACTGCCGGATACTCACTGACAGTTTGGTTCCCTGCTCCTTTATGAAGCAAAAGGAAAGTAACAAACCAGCAGAGTTTTGTGTGTGTGTGTGTGTGTGTGTGTGTGTGTGTGTGTGTGTTTTAAGGAGTAAAGAAAGAAAAAATGAACAAAAGAAAGGAGAAGAAAAGGCAAGAAGTAAGTCACTCTCTCCCACTGGTGCCCGACGCCCGGCTTCCCGCATCACCTCCCGGAACGCCTCCGCGGCCTCCCAGTGAAGCAGCAGGGACCGGCATTGATTGGCAAGTCATCGAACACCAGGCAGGGGCCTCTCTTCTTCTGTTTTCATTCCCTCCATCTCCCGCAGGGCCCAACTATTCCTTATATAACTGAAGGCCGCCTGTCATCCTCTGCCGGTCTTCCCTCCTGGGTCATCACGTGCCCACCGTCCCCCAGGGGACAGTTCATCAGCACCCCAGGGTAGGGGGACACAGAGCACAGGGTCCCAGCCTCAGCCAGCACCTGAATCGCCAGGAGGGCTTCTAGAAACACAGATGCTTGCGGGCCCGTCCCAGAGTTTCTGATTCAGGAGGTGCAGTGTGGGGTCTGATAATTTGCATTTTCTAAGAAATTCCCTGGCAATGCCAGCCCACACTTGGAGAACCAGGATGAACATCTTAAAGGCTTCTCTGCCTCCTTGAGACTGAGAGGAGTTTGAATCCGGGTAAGGGCGAGAGCTGTGTCTTCTGTCCCCACGCTCCCCAGGACCAACCTCCATTCCCGCAGCACCGGCTTCACACACCTCCCACAGCTCCTGTGTGTTTGAGACGCAGGGAAACAACCAACAGTGACGGAGGGCTCACTCCCTGTGAAGAACTAGAATGCACCACTAACAAGCATAGTAATAGTAACATAAATAATAGTAATGATCCAAACCTTGCATCCCGCACCACCTTTGGGTCAATAGCGAGCTCAGTAGGACCGGCGTGTCTTCTGATCCATTCTCACAAAGCCCCAGGTGGCTGCCCCTTGTTTATCAGAAGGGAGGAAGGAACCGGCCAAGGACCACCCTTCAGCTGACACCCAGAAGTGAAATTCTAGTCTGGGACTCTCTGAAGGCAGAAGCAGAGCACCAAGGGACCACACTGGCCACCGCGGGGGGCCGGGGCCCTGCTGCACGCTCCAACCAGCACCAAGGCCATCCTCCTTCCCCTTCGCCCCAGAGACCAGCAGACGCAGGAGATCCCAGGCTGAGACACTCGAGATGCTTCAGCCTCCCCAAGTCCCACCCCATTTTCCTCTTGTGCCTAATGCCCCACAAAATCTCACTTACCACTGAGCACCCAGGATTTCGGGCCAGCAGAGAAACGGAAGATAAAACAGAGTCCGTCCGCCTCATAGCAGCGGGCAGCTGGGGGTGCGCGACGCACGGCGAGAAGGTGCCCAACCAAACGGACTCCTTCTGTCCCTCTTGCCAGAGAGGAGCCCACTTGTGGGACGCTGTTGGAGGCTTTCCGGTCCTGCTCCCTTCCATCTCTTGGTGGGGTGAGAGACAAGGAGCCCCCGATCTCAGGCAATACTCTAGCAACAGGATAAATGAACTCCCTCGTGGACTTGTCCAAGCTGTTTACTGCGAACTACTCAGCCCATCAGAACCCCCTTGGGCCGCTCAGCTGGGACTTGCAGCCTTGTGTGTCTGCAGGAAAGTTCCTGAAACTCTCCCATTGGGCTTCTCTTGTCCTCTTTGCTTACCTTGAAAGGAACATGTTTCTCCCTGGAAATTGGCAATACCTGTTAAAATATAATGATTCCTTGATTTGGGGTCCAGTTATGAGCAGTGCCTTCTAGAACTTGAGGACCAGGAACACATGCCTGGAGTGGTCCTAGGTCTGTATCAAGGGAGACCCAGGGCCCAAAGCTTAAGGAGGCGCTCACAAAATGGCCCGAGTACAGGTGGCCCTCAGAAGCACGTCTCCCGACCTGGAGCTGGAGAGGCGGCAGGGTGACAAAGCTGAGACAACGTGGGTGCAGAGCTCAGCACTGGCTGTGAGTCTGTAGGGACCTGGGCTGATCCATGGGGGCAGGGTCAGTTCATCCAATGTGAGTGCAAACCTGCCTGGCCCCGGGCACTGGGGAGCCACGCAGACCCTGGCTCCAAACCTGGGCAGTGCAGGTGCAGGAAAACAAGTCCGAAGAAAACCCTGGTGAGTCCTGCAAACGTGGAGAAATGCTGAGTGGGGCTGAAATGTCCAGCATCATTTTCCCTCAAATTATTTTTAACAGCTTCTTTGGGGTATAAGTTACCATGTGATTCACCCATCCTGAGTGTGTGACCCCATGACTTTCATTAAACACGCAGATCTGTGCAGCCATCATCCCAGCCCAACCTGAGAGCATTTCCATCCACCCCGGGAAGAGCCTTTCTCAATGATTCCCCATTCCTGTCCCCAAACCCAAGCATATCCTCAAATTCTCGAAATGGGGAAATCACAGTTCATATGTGCATACTTGGGGAAGGGCAGATCGCACCTAGTTTTTTATGCCCAACCAGGAATTGCTGCCGTTTCGTAGACAAGGGACAATAACGGTCTGTTTTCTTCTAATCGACCTACCAGCATTCAAGAAGGGACAGTATGCCTGGCGTGGCTGCAGGCCAGGCCTGCCTCCCCTTTTCCTTTCTGTTACCATTACCATCCCTAGAGAAGCGGGGTTACTATGGACCTGGGGAAGGTGAAACTCTGAGGGCGCTCACTTGCATGGGCCACTTCCAGGGCCCCACGAGGAACCTTAGCAACATGTTGGTACACTCAAACGTTTTTGTAGAATTTACAACAATGAGATATTTTGACTGGAGGTGGTAAAGACTTTTCTTTCCCTCTGGTTAAATCACCATGAGCCATTCCAGGCATAGGGTGTCTTTCGGGACTATTTCTGTCCCTCCCCATTCAACCCATCCAATATTTTGACACAATATGGCAAATTCAGAAGTGACATTGTGATCTAAACAACCGCTCTGGCCCCAGACAGTTGAAGCCCAGGGACGGTGGAGGAGGACATGGAGGAGCCCGACGCTGGTCAGTGGAAAGTTCTTCCAAATCTATGAAATACACTTGACGGAGTACTTCCCCAATTTGAAAATGATCCAAAATTGGTGTATGACATTCATAAGAACATTTTGTGCTGTGAAGAGAGGCTTCCTAGCTATTAACATTAGACTATCAAGTTTTGATTGATGACCATAGATTAAAGGCTGAATTACCTTCAGCCTATGATCCAATCCTCGCCTCTAGGACGAGCTCCTTCACTGACTGCGGGTGCCTCGAAGACTGGATGGCCCCATGTCAACGAAGGTTGTTATTACCCTCATCATCATTAACAACCTGAAATAATACTCGTTAACTTCCAGTTTCTGGACCATTATGATCACCCACCTGACCGTGGAAATTACTTAACTCAGCATGAGTTGCAGATGGAGCTGTGAGTGGGAAGGTTTATCGATTAAGAAAGTGCTGTCTTTTTCTTCCCTTGTCTTTCTTCCGTGTGTACAACTTCCCGTTATGTTCCACGGACCTCATTCTTCCCCTAGAATCGTGCTGGCACTTCCTGGGTCCCACCCAGTCACACAGGCTTCCAGGCAGAGGTACCCTCCCAGGACCAGCCTTGGACACCTGTCAGTTGCTCTATCGGCTTCCTTAGGAACAGAAAGTTGGGGAGACACATCTGCATTTGGGGCCCTCCCCCTGTCCCAATAAATGTCCTCCCTAAGATGAACGTAGACGGCAAACATTGTCTCTCTGTTGTAGTTTATCTGTCCACCCATCCTTCCCATGGCTCGGTGCTTTTCTGTTGCAGAGAATTAATTATCTGGACTCGCCAGAAATAGCCTTAGACCTCACAGTAGTTACTCCCACCCATTAGTGAGAAAGTGGCTGCAGCCTTCCTCTCTGGAATTATTTGTGTGAAGAGGTCAAGGATGGCAAGAGAAATGAAAAGCCATTTGCTTTAACACCATTAGTATACTTCGTAGGTAATTATACAATGTTTCAAGTATTCCTGGGGATTCACTTCAACTGCCCAATCTTATGAGTGAACTTTGACAACAGAAAATTGTGGGTAATTTCTGTTTGTTTGAGTACCGTTTCTATAGTAATAAAAGTAATTATTAATAAAGGGAGAAAGTTGTGCTATGGATTTCAGTCAATAAATAGCCTTAATTTTTTTTCTTATTTAAAAAGGGTTCACAATAGAGATCTAAAGCAGAAAGAAACAAGTAAAGGGCATCTAATAGTCTGTCTCTCTCTTTGTCTCTCTCTCTCTCTCTCTTTTTTTTTTTTTTTTTTGGCTTATCTTGCAGGTGAGATGTTCTCGATTTAATTAAAGTCACAGGGAATAACTACAAGGCTATGTTTCTAACAGCAATTCCAAATGCCAAGGAGCTTGTGAATTTCTCTAGCAAAAGAAAGGGAAAGATCACCCATGCATTTTAAGGACAAGTGTCTACGTTTGCCCCCATCCATTTCTACTGGTTTGTAAGTCCCGTGAAAGACTCAGCACATCACAGACGGTCATGAGGGAAGAGACTATCCGCAGTTTCTCCAACAGTCAAACAGGCTCATTTGTGCCCCCAAGCCAGTGGACTCCAGAGGACAACCAACATCTTTCCATTCTCTGGTTGGCTGAACAATGATGTGAGTGAGCCTGCCTGCCCTCAGTCACTGTGTATTTACCGAAGCTTTGCCCTGTGCCAGCTCGCACGCGCTAGACGGAGGATGCAATCACTAATGTGGTAGGCGAGACCCTCCGAGGAGCCCTGGCAGAGCCCACCCACCCAGTGAAGATTAGTGCAGGAACTATAACAGCATGACAGGGGACTCTGCTTTCATTTGGGTTCCCCAGAAGCAGAGCCTGAAGCAAGGATTCAAGTGTAAGAAGTTTATTTAGGAGGGAAGCGCAAGGAAGGACAGCAGGGGAGTGGAAAAGTGAGACAGAGAAGGGAGGAAGACGATAAAGAAGAGACATAAGCCAGCTGCCACTTGGGACAGTGGAGCTCATCCCACGGGGACCCCCCCCCCAAAGAGCCAGCAGAAAGCATGCACCTCAGAGCCATACCGCCCGAGGGAATATTTCTGAGTGGTCTCTCAAGACGGATTGACCGTGCTGGTTGCTGCCAGCCATTGCTGGGCAATGGTTGCTGGACAGCACTAATTCTCCAGCTGTCTGGGTCTGCCGGGTGCAGAGGCCCGAGGAGTTTCCAGGCACAGAGACACAGGTCCTCATGCAGGCAGATTGGTCTCCTGGCATGGATGAGGGGCAGATGCAGTGCCAACAGCATCCATTCCAGTTTCCAAGAGGGACCAGGAGCTGAGGCGCCATGGGGACAGAGCAGGGAAGGTTTCCCAGAGAAGGGAAGGGACGTCTAAGCTGATCCTGGGAAGGTAGGTGGGCTCTCTCCAGNTCATTTTCCCTCAAATTATTTTTAACAGCTTCTTTGGGGTATAAGTTACCATGTGATTCACCCATCCTGAGTGTGTGACCCCATGACTTTCATTAAACACGCAGATCTGTGCAGCCATCATCCCAGCCCAACCTGAGAGCATTTCCATCCACCCCGGGAAGAGCCTTTCTCAATGATTCCCCATTCCTGTCCCCAAACCCAAGCATATCCTCAAATTCTCGAAATGGGGAAATCACAGTTCATATGTGCATACTTGGGGAAGGGCAGATCGCACCTAGTTTTTTATGCCCAACCAGGAATTGCTGCCGTTTCGTAGACAAGGGACAATAACGGTCTGTTTTCTTCTAATCGACCTACCAGCATTCAAGAAGGGACAGTATGCCTGGCGTGGCTGCAGGCCAGGCCTGCCTCCCCTTTTCCTTTCTGTTACCATTACCATCCCTAGAGAAGCGGGGTTACTATGGACCTGGGGAAGGTGAAACTCTGAGGGCGCTCACTTGCATGGGCCACTTCCAGGGCCCCACGAGGAACCTTAGCAACATGTTGGTACACTCAAACGTTTTTGTAGAATTTACAACAATGAGATATTTTGACTGGAGGTGGTAAAGACTTTTCTTTCCCTCTGGTTAAATCACCATGAGCCATTCCAGGCATAGGGTGTCTTTCGGGACTATTTCTGTCCCTCCCCATTCAACCCATCCAATATTTTGACACAATATGGCAAATTCAGAAGTGACATTGTGATCTAAACAACCGCTCTGGCCCCAGACAGTTGAAGCCCAGGGACGGTGGAGGAGGACATGGAGGAGCCCGACGCTGGTCAGTGGAAAGTTCTTCCAAATCTATGAAATACACTTGACGGAGTACTTCCCCAATTTGAAAATGATCCAAAATTGGTGTATGACATTCATAAGAACATTTTGTGCTGTGAAGAGAGGCTTCCTAGCTATTAACATTAGACTATCAAGTTTTGATTGATGACCATAGATTAAAGGCTGAATTACCTTCAGCCTATGATCCAATCCTCGCCTCTAGGACGAGCTCCTTCACTGACTGCGGGTGCCTCGAAGACTGGATGGCCCCATGTCAACGAAGGTTGTTATTACCCTCATCATCATTAACAACCTGAAATAATACTCGTTAACTTCCAGTTTCTGGACCATTATGATCACCCACCTGACCGTGGAAATTACTTAACTCAGCATGAGTTGCAGATGGAGCTGTGAGTGGGAAGGTTTATCGATTAAGAAAGTGCTGTCTTTTTCTTCCCTTGTCTTTCTTCCGTGTGTACAACTTCCCGTTATGTTCCACGGACCTCATTCTTCCCCTAGAATCGTGCTGGCACTTCCTGGGTCCCACCCAGTCACACAGGCTTCCAGGCAGAGGTACCCTCCCAGGACCAGCCTTGGACACCTGTCAGTTGCTCTATCGGCTTCCTTAGGAACAGAAAGTTGGGGAGACACATCTGCATTTGGGGCCCTCCCCCTGTCCCAATAAATGTCCTCCCTAAGATGAACGTAGACGGCAAACATTGTCTCTCTGTTGTAGTTTATCTGTCCACCCATCCTTCCCATGGCTCGGTGCTTTTCTGTTGCAGAGAATTAATTATCTGGACTCGCCAGAAATAGCCTTAGACCTCACAGTAGTTACTCCCACCCATTAGTGAGAAAGTGGCTGCAGCCTTCCTCTCTGGAATTATTTGTGTGAAGAGGTCAAGGATGGCAAGAGAAATGAAAAGCCATTTGCTTTAACACCATTAGTATACTTCGTAGGTAATTATACAATGTTTCAAGTATTCCTGGGGATTCACTTCAACTGCCCAATCTTATGAGTGAACTTTGACAACAGAAAATTGTGGGTAATTTCTGTTTGTTTGAGTACCGTTTCTATAGTAATAAAAGTAATTATTAATAAAGGGAGAAAGTTGTGCTATGGATTTCAGTCAATAAATAGCCTTAATTTTTTTTCTTATTTAAAAAGGGTTCACAATAGAGATCTAAAGCAGAAAGAAACAAGTAAAGGGCATCTAATAGTCTGTCTCTCTCTTTGTCTCTCTCTCTCTCTCTCTTTTTTTTTTTTTTTTTTGTGCTTATCTTGCAGGTGAGATGTTCTCGATTTAATTAAAGTCACAGGGAATAACTACAAGGCTATGTTTCTAACAGCAATTCCAAATGCCAAGGAGCTTGTGAATTTCTCTAGCAAAAGAAAGGGAAAGATCACCCATGCATTTTAAGGACAAGTGTCTACGTTTGCCCCCATCCATTTCTACTGGTTTGTAAGTCCCGTGAAAG
>NC_048230.1:47402887-47424719 GCF_002007445.2 Ailuropoda melanoleuca | reverse complement strand
TTTTTTTTTTTTTTTTTTGGCTTATCTTGCAGGTGAGATGTTCTCGATTTAATTAAAGTCACAGGGAATAACTACAAGGCTATGTTTCTAACAGCAATTCCAAATGCCAAGGAGCTTGTGAATTTCTCTAGCAAAAGAAAGGGAAAGATCACCCATGCATTTTAAGGACAAGTGTCTACGTTTGCCCCCATCCATTTCTACTGGTTTGTAAGTCCCGTGAAAGACTCAGCACATCACAGACGGTCATGAGGGAAGAGACTATCCGCAGTTTCTCCAACAGTCAAACAGGCTCATTTGTGCCCCCAAGCCAGTGGACTCCAGAGGACAACCAACATCTTTCCATTCTCTGGTTGGCTGAACAATGATGTGAGTGAGCCTGCCTGCCCTCAGTCACTGTGTATTTACCGAAGCTTTGCCCTGTGCCAGCTCGCACGCGCTAGACGGAGGATGCAATCACTAATGTGGTAGGCGAGACCCTCCGAGGAGCCCTGGCAGAGCCCACCCACCCAGTGAAGATTAGTGCAGGAACTATAACAGCATGACAGGGGACTCTGCTTTCATTTGGGTTCCCCAGAAGCAGAGCCTGAAGCAAGGATTCAAGTGTAAGAAGTTTATTTAGGAGGGAAGCGCAAGGAAGGACAGCAGGGGAGTGGAAAAGTGAGACAGAGAAGGGAGGAAGACGATAAAGAAGAGACATAAGCCAGCTGCCACTTGGGACAGTGGAGCTCATCCCACGGGGACCCCCCCCCCCAAAGAGCCAGCAGAAAGCATGCACCTCAGAGCCATACCGCCCGAGGGAATATTTCTGAGTGGTCTCTCAAGACGGATTGACCGTGCTGGTTGCTGCCAGCCATTGCTGGGCAATGGTTGCTGGACAGCACTAATTCTCCAGCTGTCTGGGTCTGCCGGGTGCAGAGGCCCGAGGAGTTTCCAGGCACAGAGACACAGGTCCTCATGCAGGCAGATTGGTCTCCTGGCATGGATGAGGGGCAGATGCAGTGCCAACAGCATCCATTCCAGTTTCCAAGAGGGACCAGGAGCTGAGGCGCCATGGGGACAGAGCAGGGAAGGTTTCCCAGAGAAGGGAAGGGACGTCTAAGCTGATCCTGGGAAGGTAGGTGGGCTCTCTCCAGGAGGGAGGGCTGAGTTTGCATGGGCCCTGGACAGTGAGGTCAGGAGCTCACAGGGAGTGAGGTCTCACCAGGGCCACGGTTGGAGGGGGGAGGCAGGGAGATGATGCAGAGAGCTGTACCGAGGTCCCAATAAGGGAGGGTCCTGTGACCAACAGGCACTGGGGAGGAATTTTAAGAAAGGGAGTGACGGGGCCCAGTTGGATGCTTTGAAGGAACCTCTGACCAACAGACACATGAAAAAGTGCTCCATGTCACTTGGCATAGTGGAAACACGAACCAAAACCACCAAGAGATCCCACCCCACACCAGTCAGAATGGCTTAAATTAACAAGTCAGGAAATGACAGATGTTGGGAGGATGTGAAGAAAGGGGAGCCCTCTTGCACCGTTAGTAGGAGTGCAAGCTGGTGCAGCCACATGGAAAACAGCATGGAGGGTCCTCAGAAAGTTAAAATTAGAGCTACCCTACAACACAGTAATTTCACTACTAGGTATTTATCCCAAAGATACAGGTAGTGATCCGAAGGGGCCCCTGCACCCCAATGGTTATAGCAGCAATGTCCACAATAGCCCAACTGTGGAAGGAGCCCAGATGTCCATCGACAGATGAACAGATAAAGAAGGTGTGGTCTACAGACACAGTGGAATATTACGCAGCCATCAGAAAGGGTGAAATTTTGCCATTTGCAGTGACACGGCTGGAACTAGAGGGTATTATGCTAAAATAAGTTAAGTCAGTCAGAGAAGACAATTATATGATTTCACTCCTATGTGGAATTTAAGAAACAAAACAGATGAACATAGGGGAAGGGAAGGAAAAGTAAAATCAGATAAAAACAGAGAAGGAGACAAACCATAAGAGACTCCAAACTCTAGGGAACGAAGGGAGGGTTGCTGGAGGGGAGGTGGGTGGGGGATGGGGTAGCTGGGTGACAGACATTAAGGAGGGTGGGTGATGTGATGAGTACTGGGTCTTATCAGCAACTGAGGAATTATTGAACTCCACCTCTGTAATTAATAATGCAGTATATGTTAATTAATTGATTTTAAATGTTAAAAAAAAGGAAAAAGAGAAAGAACCTCTGTATGTCGTGTGAAGGGCAGCCTGGAGTCAAGGAGGCCACATGGGATCTGTGGCAGCAGCTCTGGAGAGAGCTGGGCGGTGGCCGTGGCGGCCGCGGGGCTGCAGGTGGGCTCAGAGAGAAGAGCCATCACTGTGAGTGTCATTGTCCGTGTCATTAGCTGAGTCTGAAAAGATGACATCCCAGCACCATCTGGGGAAGATGAAGAACGAGGCCAACCAACCAAGGTGGTGGGTTTGGCCGTGGAGTGGGGCACCTGGCTTCTGAGGGCCCAGGCTGCTCTGGAAGAGGGAGCCGAGCTGACACCACAGATAAGACAGAAAAGCTCCACTTTCACACCTTCCTTAAAAAACAGCCATGTGACGCTGAGGCTTAGCTGCTAATCCGTCTTCCCTGATGTTCCCTGACTCTCAAAGCCAGCTGCCAGCGTGGTCTCAGCCAAACTCACCTCCAGAGACCGATTTTATTTTTAAAATGACAGTTGGAATAGGATCCGGCCTAGCAACTTTGTTCCAAACACCATGTTGCTTCTTTCCCCCTTCTTCTCTGCAGAAGTTCACCCACCAGTGCTCCTGCGAAACAAGTCCAACTAGACGTCTTCGTTCCTACTCGCGCGACTATCAGAGAAACAGCCCATGAGCTCCCCTGAAGTGCTTGGACCAGAAACGAGCACGGAGCTTACAAGGTGCACGAACGGAGCCCCTGAACTGGCCAGTGGGAAACAGCAGGTGCCCCTCCCCGGTCGGCCCCCCTGGAGACGCCACAGCCTGCCTAGCACAGAAGTTACACTGCAGGGTTCGGCTTCTGCTGGGAGACACAGCATTCAGGAGGCTATGAGCTGCTTAGTCACTTCTAAGATCTTCTCCTGCTCCTGATAACGCCTCTTCCAGATCCCTCTTGTGGGACAATCAGGTGAGCAAGTCTTATGTGCTTAGTGCGGCTTGAGTGAAGGATCTACGAGCTGGATCCCCATTCTGGGTGGGGCTCTCCCGGCATCACGCAAACCACAGAAGCGAAAGCTACCAGCTGTTGTCCAAACACACGGGAAGAGGGCTGGGGTGTAGCAAGGGGCTCTGTGCTGACTCGGAAAGCAAGTCAAAGGGAAAAGCCCACAACCAGGTCCCTGCACAGAACCCTGAGCAGAGCTGGGACCTAGAGGCGGAACCAGTGGATGGCCCGGTGTTTCTGCATCCTGCCTGCGGGGGAGACGTGGTACGTACACCTGCAGAGAGAATTACCCTACACAAGCTTCTTCCGGGGTCTCCAGATGGCACCCCACCCCATTCCAGCCTCCCTCGGTGTCCTGCTTGCTTTCTCGTCCTCAGGGCCCAGAATAGAGCCTAGCACAGCACAGGCCCTGAGCCCAGATTTGCTGAATAAATGATTGAAAAAGTCCCAGTCAACGGGACTTTCAGCATCACTGATTTTGGTGTTTGGTGCAAGGGCAGAAGACGTTTCAAGAAAAAATGATTTATAAGTCCTTTGTTTTCATTCACCATGAAAAACAAAATAGAAATTTTATTGAATTCCACAGATACAACATATACTTTCAAATCTGGGTTACCTACATTTGTGTCTAAAGAAGGATTTGGTGATTCATGGACCACTGGTAGAATTTGGCTGCCCTGTGTTTTTGCAAATTATAAGTTTTTGTTGGCATGTGACCACCGTGCTGTTGACAGCTCGGGCTGCTTTCACACCAGGATGGGGTGGAACCGCTGTGACACGGGCCTACGGGCCTCCTAATGGAACAGATTCACTATCTGGCCCTTTACGGGCAAAGTCCGCCAGAGGTGGCCATCAGGAGGCAATGGACAGTGATAGCGGACAAAGCTACAGATTCTAGCGTCCGAAGGGTGTGATGTCCATGCACAGGGTGGGGAGGTAGGGCTGGAGATCGCCCTCAGGCTGGAGCGTACAGCCCTCTGTGGGCTCAGTTCCTCCCCAGGCCCGTGAGGGGACACCCAGGTCTACCAGCCAGGCCTTCGTTCTAACCCTGGATCCTTTTTTTTTTTTTTTTTTTTTTTTTTTTTTTAAAGATTTTTTTAATTTCTTTATTTGACAGAGATAGAGACAGCCAGCGAGAGAGGGGACACAAGCAGGGGGAGTGGGAAAGGAAGAAGCAGGCTCATAGAGGAAGAGCCTGATGTGGGGCTCGATCCCATAACGCCGGGATCACGCCCTGAGCCGAAGGCAGACGCTTAACCGCTGTGCCACCCAGGCGCCCCTAACCCTGGATCCTTGTAGCGGCAACCCAAGCAGCTCACCAACCTCATTGGGGCCTCAGTTTCCCCATCTGAAAAATCAAGACACTCATATCTGCCTCTCGGCCTGCAGCCATTGTGGGGATTAAAGGTAACAATCCGTGAGAAGCAAGCACGGTCCCTGCCTGTAGGAGGAACCCTGAGTATTAGTTTCACGTGTCATTACACCCCTAAAATCCGTGGTGTGCTGGCAAATGTTCAGTGACGAGGTTTCTGGGGGGCAGGGGGTAAGCTCTGATTTGTCGCTTCTGCCCATTGCTGCGGCGTCGGTGCCCCTGGCCATCACGCCAGGACATCGCGCAGCCAGAGCAGAAGAGAAGCTGACCATCAGGCCGTGCGAGCGAGCTCAGCCAGCCCCCACACGTCCCTGCAGGTCACATCTGGCAGGTTCCTGAGACTTAGGGAATTTTGCTGGTGTCTCAGTGTTTGGAAGCTTGACTTCCAGCCAGCCTGGACAGCGGCCTGTGGCTCTGCTCCCCGGACGGCAGTCCCCTGGGAGTGACCTCTGAACAAGCTTCCTTGCCTTCTGCTAGAACCACCTGCAGCCTGGGGGCCGCCCCGAGCCAAGGAACTGGCTCCTTTGTGGACATGTGGCCTTGACTTTAAAACCCATAGAAAGAAGGACACCTTTCCCACCTTCTCCTGCCCAGGGTGAGAGAACAGGGGCCCCAGCTCTACACATTCAGTCCGACGCGGGACTCCGGGGACAGGCTCTGTGGATAACTGCCTTTGGACCCCATCGCAGCCGGGACCTCATCGCCTGCATTTCTGGGCTGGTCTTGGCTTCTTTTCTGCAGCTTGGAAAGAGAGAACACAAAGAAGTAATTTATTCCATAAATATTTCACATAATTCCAGCTCCATAGCCTCAGCTTCTGGTTTGGGGCATTCTGTCCCCCATCTCGCACTCAGCCTGTTCAGCACCAGCGCCCTCCTTCCTGGTCAGTCCCGGGGCACCGGGCGCCATCTCAGGCTGCTGTGATCCCCGGTATTTTCCAGGAAGCCGAGTACAGCATCTCTGTGGCTCATTCCAAATGACAGTAGGCTACCTCTGTGAATCAGGGACGGATAATGTACAGTTGATTTTAATTTTTTTAAGGAATAATAATACCGGTAGGATATGAATTACACTGTTCTTTCCCCTCTACAATCTGCATTTACAGCATTTTTCATCAATTCAAAGAATTCAAATAAAGATCATCCAGCATACCCGGGATAATTATGTCTATCAAAGAACGCTCGCCAGCGTACCAAGCCCGGGGAGCGCTAGGCTGACTCTTTGTCTTGAAGCGCGAGGAAGGGAAGGGCTATGTTCAGTACCGGCATGCAGGCGTTCGAACACTGCCATACTTCCGGATAATGGGCCATTAATGAAACAGCAGTTTGATTTTCAATCACGCTTAATGATACCTTTTGTGCAACCAACACCCTCCTCCTCTCTCTCCTGCCCACCAGGCCAGCGTGTTCCAATAGGCCATTAGAGGTGGAGGGGCAAAGGCGGGGAGGGCTGACGGGGCTGGGGGGACCCCATCTCTAGGCAGGGTTTGGAGAGAAGCAGCAACATCTCGTGGTGACCACCGTCACAGGAAGGGCAGGTAGCCTCGCAGCTGGTGCTTCAGGTCTGCTCCGCGGGTTTTGAAACCAGGATCGTTTATGGACCTCACTTTCCACTCTTGCCGTCGGGCACCGGGGAGGGGAGGCACGCCCCAACGGTAGACCAAGGCCGGCACGCCGGCCTCTCGGTGCCAATGAGACCTACGGGGCGTGCGGGTCTCCAGGGTTGGAGCAGAGCATGCGGGGTCCCGTCTGCGGTCCTGGCGTGGGACGTGGAATCACAGGGTTCCCCCTTCCAAGCTGAGCCCAGTGGCGTGTCCCTCTACAGAACTTGTCCCTGAGACCGAGAAAGGAGCCCAGCCCTGCCAGTGGCTCAATCTGATGGCAGGTAATGAGAAGAGCCCCGAGGAAGTCGTGCTGGCCCCTCAGGAGAAGCAGAGTGGCTGAGAGACAAGAGGAGGGAGGGCAGCCTGGGTCCCCGCGAGCCCCCTCCCAGCTGCACCCCATGAGACGTTGCAGTTCCTATGCTTGGGCTCCACACTGTCTTCCGGGGTCTTATCGTGAATCCACCTTCTTCCCCGAGCTGCTGATAACAACGGACCCCGACCTGAGAGACTGTCCTTGTGACGTCAGCCGTCCATCCTGGGGATGCGCCTTCAAAATTCAGTCCCAGGAAACACACCTTCTAACCAAGACCCTCTGCCCTGGGCTCTGGGTCGCGTCTGACCGGAGCAGCTGCTGTTCCTCTAGCCTGTCTGGCGGCCTGGGACCCCAGCGTCCCGCGCAGATGAGCCAGGTGGCCCCGTGGGGCTTGTGGCTCGGCAGTGCTGCGGGCCTTCCTTTTTGTGCCGGATTTTAAGTGATTTCACGGAGGCTTTCCTGACACTCTGTCCTGAAATCTCTCAGTCCAATCAGTAGGACACACCATAAAGCCTGAGGAGAAAACTAGCATTTTGAATAGTACAGGTATTATTTTAGGTCATTTTCTTTGCTTTCAATTAGAAATGGATGGTGCCATTCCTAACCTGTCCTGTCTAGTTTTACCTCTCTGAAAACCCCTCCACGGAAGCTAACACGCCCCACATCTTGCTGAGATCATCTGAAACCAGAGGCAGCCGTGAACCGTTCAGAAATCCCTCCTCTCCACCCCGCCCCATCTGTGGGCTAAGTCATGGTGCCCCCTGCATCCAGGAGTGAGACCCCACTCAGGAGGGGGGTGGCATCTGCCGAAGCAGGGAGTTCAGGCAGCGTCCCCTAGAGCCCGGTGGCTGAGTCCAGAGGCACAACCAAAGTCCCTCCATCCAAAAACATCAATAGATTTTCCCAAAAGACTCGGCCAGAGACGTATGTACACGGGCATGCATTACAGCAGGGTTAATTACAGCGGAAAATTCCACAGTCACAACGTTCTATAGTAAGAAACCAGTTGTAAAAAAATGTATGCAACAGCCACAGGATAGACTAGGAAACAATTAACCAATTCCTCCTCAACAATTATATCGAGAACATGGGAAATGCTCCTGCTATGTGAATGCAAATAAAAGAGCCAGACAGAAATTTGTGAATAAAGGATTATCTCTCACACACAGACACACATGAGTGATCCTAACGCCAGTGGGAGCTGTTGAAAGGAGGCATGCAGGAAGGCTGGGATTGCCAGAGACTCTAATTTTCTTCCGAAGAATTCCCTGTATTTTCTAAAACATATAAACAAATGTGCATTTCTTTTGGAATTAGAAAAAAAGTCATATTTTTATCAGTAAATAAAAAATAGGAAATCCAGCATGGAAGGCCATGCTGTCAAGGGATTTGGACATACTTTGGGGTCACCATGAAGAGCTCAGAGCAGACACCTGCAAGGCACCAAAATCACATCTTGGAAATCCAACTGCAGAGCTAACAGATTTCAAACTCAAATGAAACCTTTGATCAGTGATCATTCCCCAAACATGCTCTCTTTCCCGCTGCACATGGCCTCCTGTTCCCCAGGACGGCATTCATCCAGCAGGAGGGTGGGCTCCAGGTGTCCCCCCTGCAGGTCTCTGGAGGAGGGGCCCGGGGGCCTCAGGCTCCCCACCCGCAGGGGAGGTCAAGGGTAAGAGCACCTCCAGCACAGTGTGGGGGACCACGCTCCGTGGCCATGACCCATCACATATATGCCCTCTGCCAGACCAGCCACCCTGGGGACGAGGGCCTCCCCTGGTGGACAGAATCGGGCAGAGGGTCACATGTTCTAAGCTAACACTGTTTCTGCCATTTTCCTCCAGCACACAGTGCTTGCTTGTTATGCCAAACTGAGCAATAAATGAAAACCAAGAAGGGAGTGAGTTTGCGGGAAACATTTTTAAAAATGTAATATCACCACAATTTTAAATGTTTCTCTGACTCCAACTTAAGAGACACATTTATCTCTTTTTTCTTATGAGTTCTGGTACTCCTTAATGGAGCGACAGTCTCACACAAAATTGGGTTCTCCTTGGATTAATATCCTTGAAAATTAAGTTGATTTATAACCAATTTTCTCCTCATTTAAACAGCGACCCCCAAGGGTTCCTCTGGGGAACCCACAGGATCCGAGAAATGATGGGTTGCCAGGAAAGCTCAGCGGAGCAGAATCTTAGCAGACATGTACATATGGCGGTGGGCGCTTAAGGGAGCACAATAATGTATTTCCATGTTTTACAGTCCTGCCTCAATCTTGGAGTTACACACACGCTTTGCTGGGGATGGGGAAACACTAACTGGATAATTATAAAACAACCCAGTCTGATGCCACCTTTTCAGAAGAAACCGTTTGCATTTCTCCCCATCCTCAGGGCACATGAACCATGTGGGACGTGGGTCGGTATCTTCGGAACTTTGGGCAGAGACTCTCCGTCCAGATCAGAGAAGCCCAAGACACGTCTCCACCACCTGGAGCTTTGGAAGGATGCGGGGGTCCTTCTCTGTGGTCAAGGTTGACAGGTGGGATATATTTGGGATGGCCGGCCAGATGCTACCCACGGATGCAAGAAACACAAAGATTGGGGGAGTAGTACACGGTCCCTTCTGCTGGGAAAACACTGCTTTATTATTTCACCATCCCTGGGGCTCAGTGCACTGTGTGTGTGTGTGTGTGTGTGTGTGTGTGTGTGTGTGTGTGCGCCGTAAGGTGCAGGGACGAAACACAGGTGGGTGATAAGCAGGTGGGGTGGAGGATGGGCATGTGCTGTGCGGCAGGCCCTGGCCAGGTGACCCCCACCGCGGTCCCCAATGCTGTTACTGCATCCCCCTCCCCCAGGTCTGTAGATTAGGGAGTGGGGACTCGGAGGAGGAGCTGCCCAAAAGATCAGCTGAGCGGCTCCCCGGTTGCTTTTCTCTTTCCACAGGAGCACGGTTGTTAAAGCCCCTGACATAATCTGTATTTTATTATTTGCTCAGTTCATCAACCCCAAGTCCTGTTAAGGGGCGTGCATTTCTCTGGTTGTGCACAAGGTGTGAGAGTCCCGAGCACAGAGCAGTGCTCCATAAATTCCTGCTTAATGACAGAAAGCGCGCACGTTCTCTCGACCATCGCATGCTACCCACAGCACATCATTTCAGCTCCGCGGACTCTCCCCAAACCAAGAAATGACGTTCCAGAAGTATTTTAACCTTGGCTGCCAAGCTTCCGCAGCTCTGTTTCCCACAGTCGGCCACGCTGTGCTCCGATTTCCTGCCTCTCAGAGTCTGCTGGACCACTCAGGCCCCCCGGGCCACTGCGGGCAGGGCTACCCCGGGCAGCCACGGAGCGCCACTCTGCAAGCCATCGAGAGGGCTGCTAATTGCCCTGGGGTCTCCAGGGAAGCATCCTCGACTGCCGAGAGCAGCTCTGGCGGGTGTGGCTCAGCCCAAGAGCAGCCTGGAGCCAGACGGCTCGGACCCGAGGCTATTGATGAACACTTTAGAGGGACGAGCTGTCCCTGTGAATTCCTCCAGGGTCGTCTCCCAGCTCCAGGTTGATAATCAAAAGGAAAGAGCACTTTGAAAATACTTTTGATCCATGGTAATGGCGTTGTTCTGGTGGTGAGATGGGAAGGACTTCTCCACCGAGACGACACAGGTCTGGTGATGGGAGCTAAAGTCTGTACTCTTGGCACAGAGGAGACCGGTGCCTAGTCCTCGGGACTCAGGGGTGAGCGCCGATCCCGACGCCAGGCAGTCCCTGAAGAGCTTTCAGTGGAAAGGGCCAGTCCATTCCTGCCTGGGCAGAGCCGTGCGGCCCCGAAACCGTCCCACTGGGCAGAGCTGCCTTGGAGCCAGGCCCAGCCCCTCCGCTTCCCTAGGACTGACCCGCACCCCCAGCTCAGGCCAGGAGGACTCAGGCATAAGGACAGACAGCCAGGCCACCCACGTTTCTTCCACAAAACCCAGCCGCCTCTTCAAATCAAAATGCACCTGTCTACAAAACCACAGCATCTTCCGCATACCCTGGGGCCTCCAGCTTGCACTGACATAGAGGACCGTCGGCCACTGAGGATGCGGGGTCCGTCCTGCCGGATGACCATCAAGGGCCCCGAGCTCAGCAGGGGCATATCCAGGGACCCACATCTGAGAGCAAAGCCCTCCCCAGCCTCCCCTGCACCCTCTTTCAGGTGCTTCTGGAAGGCCCCACCATACCGTGCCTATTTCTGAAAGACAGAGGGGCCAGGGCTGTCCCTGGGCCCTAGGGGGCTTGTCCATGCCCCTTTTACTGGGTGGTCACAGAACAGCACCTTTCTGACCATGGTGGAGAGAAAGCCTGCTGGGCACACAGCCCTCGGCACCCAGGGCCTCGCGCTCAGCTAGGCATGAGATCCCAGACCGTGAGCGGGACCACACAGGGAAGCCGTCTTCTCAGGGCTCTGCACCCAGACAGCTCCATTCGGGTCCCCACATCACCACGTACTGTCTGTACAACCCCTGGGCCCTTCTGAGCCACAGGGTCCTCCCTGAGGGCAGAGAGAAAGGAGTGGCATCCCATCTGCAACCCCACAGAGCTGTGGGAGTCCGGGAGACAGTGAGCACCGCAGTGTTTAATGAGGTCTGAGGCACCGTCCACAGGTACGGAGATCGAGAGCCAGAAAAGTAGGTGGAGGACCCCAAAAGTGAGCTCAGTCTACACCAGAGTTTCTTCATCAGACACTCCCTTACTCTTCAAGACCATGTCACTGACTCAGATAGCCCCAAATCAAACCAACAACTCCAAGATGAAGGACACCTGCTTCCTGATCAAGACATTTCTTTCACCCCCTACTTGAATGCCTCCACAGACCTGGAACTCACTACCTACCAGAGCATGCAGTCCCATCTGCAGCAAGCTCTTCTTTGTGTCAAGTTGACGTCTATGCATTCTGTGGTGACACATGGGGAAAAAAAGCACAGTTGGGGTTGAAGCCTTGAAGCAGTAGCCTGTGAGTTTGAACTTGTGCCAGCTAGCTGGAAGTTGGAGAACACATTTGACCTCGCTCAGTTTCCATCTCCTCTCTGTAAAGTGGAGAAGTTTTGATGATGTAAGTGTCACATCAGTTTAGATACTTTGTATTAAGTGAAACAAAGGCAAGGTCTTGGCTTACAGGGGCAGAGCTGATTTCAGGTCTGGTTTGATCCAGGGCACAAACAATGCTCCAGGGCTCTGCCTCTGTTTCCTGCATCCTCCAGCCCCATGTCCACCTGTGCACTGGCCATATCCTCCAGCTGGTGTTCACATCTGGCGGAAAAATGACCACAGCCCACTCACATCTCACATCTATGAACCCCTCTTGTCCCAGCATGCACATTTTCTAACTGTTTCTGTGTCCTTGGGGCTGGAATGCGCTTATCAAGACCCACTCTTGAAACAGTGGTAGAGCCAGTTAGACCCACCACTGGCCGAGCATCAAAGAGGGGCATCCCCAGGAAGAATCAGGACCCGAGGAAAGAGCAGACAATGCTGCTATGTTGAGCGCGAGGCACTAAATGGCCCTCGGAAATGAGCATTACCACAACTTCTCACTATTTCCTAATCATTTTACAACTAGATCCAGACCGCTGCCTGTGGGAATTTAGAACAGCCACCACCACGCTGTACGTTGTCGCCAGGGAGAGTGTAGACACCGCTTCTGTGGCACACCACCACCACACCCAGGGCAGGCTGCTGTCTCCCGAGTCCCCACCCAGGCCTGCCGCGCATCCTGAGTGACAGCCCTGGGGGACTCCAAAAGGCCCAGTCATCACCAAGTGCCTGCAATGATTTAAATTGTGCACAGGGCCACGGAGATCCTGTGAGCTAACCACAGCAATTCACGCCGGGGAAACCTGGCATTGCTACCAGGGGTGATAATGGATAGCTGAGCGAACACTCTTGATGAAAATGTTTAGGTTGTCGGGTTCAGCCTGGGCACCCCTAGGACAGCACATCCTGTTGTGCTGAGCTGCGGAAGGAAAACACGGGGAGAGGGGGTGGGCAGGAGCCCGGCTTCCCAGGTGGAGGGACAGGGGGAGAGGGCGCAGGGGACGTTTCACTCCGTTCATTTTATTTCTCTTTGATCTACACTCAAGGCAACATTACTGACCCGATATGGCCAAGAGTCTGGCTCTCCTTGGAGACTTGCTAGATGCTGTCTCTCCATTGACAAATATTCACAGAGCAATTGCTATGTGCTCGGCAGATATGCACAGGGCAGAGCTGGGAGGGGTCACTCTGTAGCCAATAGACCAAGTCTTTGCTCCTACAGAGTGTCCATGCTTCTGGAAAGCCCAGCACAAAGGCCTAGTCCGTCTCGTGGCCAAATGTCCAGCCAGGAACAGTAAGGCCAGATGGGGACAAAGAAGGATGTTGTCAGACAGGATGGCCACTCGCCACGGCTCTGCTTCCTGCGGTCTGCCTCCTCGCCGGGAGCCCCCAGTCATCCCCGTGGTGTCGTGGAGGGAAGGTGGGAGAGGAGGGCTGGAGAGAACGTATGTTGCACACGCCGTTCTCTCCGCTGACCGCATCCGTCTCCCAGGGCTGCTGCTAGGAATGACCACAAACGTAGGGCCTCGGACCGCACAAACTTACGCTCTCCCAGTGCTGGGGGCCAGAAGCACAAAGTCGGGGAGTTGGCAAGGCTGTGTGCTGTCAGAGGCTCCAGAGAAGAGTCGCTTTCTGCGCCTCTTCCAGCTTCCAGGGCTGCCGCCCGCCTTGGTTCACAAGCACCCCATGTTCAAAGCCGAGCAGAGCGCCTTCCCATGTCCCTGGGACTACCCCCTCCTGCCGGCCTCTCCTGACGTCCATGATGGTGTCACATCTGTCAGGGGCCCAGGGATGTCTCCTCGCTCCATCCCATCTGCAAAATCTCTTTGGGAGGTGACGGAGGCTCAGGTTCCAGGGATTAGGACGTGGACGCCTTCGGGGGTCGCCTCAGCTGACCACACACCAGAGAGAATCCTCTCTCTGGTTAACTGAGATTTCACATCTGGAAATATCATGATGTGTACACATTTCCACTCCTCCTGCGGCAGGAAGAAACATCATTCACTGAGCCTGTTGTTCGCCTTGCTAAAAAGTTTTTTAAAAAATGCAGCGGCTTAAGATTTGCTTGTTTTCACAACAGGGACAACGGACACCTTAAAGTGGTTGCACTTAGCTTTTGGGTTTTTCGAAGTTGGTGAATCCTTTTGGGTTTAGAACTTTCTAGAGCCTTCTCTCCAGGATGGTTTCTGAGACAGATTGCTTAGACAAGGGCCACCTGCACGGGTCAGGGGAGGGCGGATGCGCATTGCTCTGCGTGTGTCATTATTGATCAAGAGAGATCACTAGGAAAGCCTGCCTTGTTTACACCGTCTCCATGGGAACAGCCTGCACAATGGTGGCTTGGACTCTCGGGAATGTGAAACATTTTCACAAAGCATCGTTAACCTGCTCACGATTTGATGTGCTGCTGTGAGCGGGAAAACAGCAGCTGCTGGGTTGCAGGGGTAGGAGAAGGGAGGCAGGGGGGTGCGCGAGGGGGACAACTGTCTGATGGAAGCAGATCTTCGGGAGCTGGCTGGGAACAGAAAGGAGCACCTTGGACAGGCCCCCAGGGCGCCCATCCATCCTTCATAGGTCACTTCAGCCCAGGTGTCCCAAGGGACAAGTTTTGGGAGAAAAAAAAAACCCCACAGAGGCCAGATGGGCCACAGTGGCACCATGTCCTACCAGCACCTTGTCGGAGGGGCCATCCCTGACAGTAGCAGGCATTGAGTTCAGTGGATACAGAGCGGAGTCTGTCTGGAACACACCTGATGAGGCAGAGACCTCAGGAGCCCCCGAGCACTGAGCAACAGGTCCAGGCCAGTTTGGAGGACACTAGCTTGAGCCTCCCTAGCCCCGGGGGCAGACACAGGGTGCCGACCGGTAAAGCTGAGCTTCCTGTCTTGTGCTGGTCTGCTCCAGCCACAATGCATTGGACGCAAGAGGCCACAGGGTTCTGAGTGGGAAGGTGACCTGCGGTGCTATGGGGAAACCAGGGAATAACAGCCACGAACCCACAGTGGACTCCGGCTCCACAGCCCCTGCAGCAAGCGTCACACCTGGGGCGGAGGCAGCGGCTCAGGCTGCTGTAACAGGACCACAGACCAGACACTGCAATCCCAGCGCGGGTTCTCTCCCAGTCTGGAGGCTGGAAGTTGGAGATCGAGGCCCCACACACAGCACATGCTTCCTGAGGACCCAGCCACAGGATCCGCGCCAGCCTCTCCCGCTGGATTCTGGGGGCGTCTTCGCTGCGACCTGTATGTACACAGCCTGCTCTCCACTTCCCGGGGCGCTCTCCCTGAGCGCCTGTCTGCGTCCACATCCCCCCTTTCCACAAGGACATACTGGGTTAGGACCCACCGTAGTGACCCCAGCTTAACTGGATCACCTCTGTAAAGACCCCCCCCCAAATAACATCACATTCTTGGTGCCAGGGGTCAGGGCTCCGACATATGGAATGGGTTGGCGGGGGGACAAAATTCAACTCATAACGATAACAAACAAAATCATACTTAATCCTCCAAACCGGATAGTATCATTCCCTCCAATTTACAAATGTTGAAGTAAGGCCTCAAAAGATGAAATAATTTGCCCAGGGCCACGTGCCTTGCAAACAGTGGAACCGGGCCTCAGCCCCAACCAGCTCAGAACCCACATGTTCCCAAACACTCCCTCGGTTCCCCTTCACATGAGAATGCGGCGTCAGAGTCAACCTGCATTCCTGGAGAAGAGCGGCGTGTCCTTCCTTGGTGAGCGGAGGCGTGTGCGCCCCACCTGGGGGCTGTGCGGGGCAGGCCAAGAGAGGAGGGCCAGGTGACTGGAAATGTCAGCGCCTGCCCTGGCTGTCCCACAGCCCTGAAGCTTAGCACCAGCACAGCTGCGTGGCCAGGAATTGAGACTCAGAAAATGGTTGAAAACAGAGACTCCAAATACCGAAGTCTTCGGGGAGCATGCTGGTGACATCAGTGTGTATGTGCTCCAGGAACGGAAGGGGTTAATTAAGATGTTTTAGGGGTTGCAAGAAGTGGAGAGGACCTGATCTAGTGTGAGCCAGAAGAGGGAGGGCTCGTCATGAGGGTCCTGGGTCTCCTGGGGCCCAGGTCAGACGTGCACACAAACCCAGGGAGGGCTGAGGCCGGACCGCACCACACGCCGACCGCTCTAGGCTTGGGTGCACCACGCTTTGCGCCCTGCAAGCTTTCTGCTGCCCACAGCAATGGCAGGGTGCTCAGTTGACATCTTGTTGCATTGGAGAGACACACAAGAATCTCCCAGGTCCAGATTCCCAGGACACGGATTCTGAAGGCCCAACTCGAGACAAGGGTCCACCCACATCACGGCGCATCCAACCGTGGCCAGGTGTGAGGTCGTGAGGTGCAGACTGGGCGGCCAGGTCCAGCCAGAGTGCAAGGGAAGGGTGGCTGAAGAGGGCTGTGTGCAATGAACAAAGCCCCGACCCCACCCCACCCCTGCACCCAGAAAGCCTTCCTTCCCATGGGCCAGCGCAACAAAGTCTGGGCTCGGTTTTCATTTTTTTTTTTTTGCGGACTGGCTTTAGAAACAAGGGGACCATGATAAGACACTGTAGACATCTTCTTTGTTTAAACAAAAAACTGGGTGTGGGGAGAAGGAGCTCTGCTCTCCACGAATCAAGCATTGCAAACCCCACGGATTGCAGCGTTTCCTTGGTCGGCTCTAAATGGGGGCGCCTGCCTCTGTACCGGTTTCTTAGCAACTAAATACCTGACTAATATTCAATTTTTGCAGGGCTTTAAGAGCTGCAAGATATTAATTCCCAACAAGACATCTAAATTGTTACTCTGGAAACTTGCGTACGCAACCCTTCATAGATTAGATGATGAAATGCCACATTAGAAATACCCTTGATCATTTCACGAGCTTCCCCCTCAGTGGGGTCGTAAGTCCCTGTCCTGGGTCTGCCGTGCTGGCCACTGGCAGCTGGGCATCCCCCACGTGGCCACTGCAGGGAGGGGGACAGTCAGGGGTCTTCTGCTCAGGCTGTGAATTCGTGGAGAGCCTGGTTGCAGCCCCAGGTGACCTTGAAGAGTCCAGAAGCTTCTCTGAGGCTCAGCGTGCTCCGCTGGAAACTGGGAAGACTGTGGTGCGTTCACACGGAGCAGAGACAGCCTCGCGAGGGCAGAGATTGACGAGGACAGTTACTCACATCGCACGGTAACCGGCAAAGGGAGCACGGCCCCATCAGGACGCGGGATTTGTCCACGTGGTGCCCGCAGTCAAGCATGCAGTTTCACGTGCATTTATTGGGGAAAATAATTTAAACCAAAGGGCTTGCCGAGTTCTGATTCCACATGTAAGGAGCTTGGAAGTTGCCACACCCACCTAACAAGTGAAAAGCTGAACAGACTGAGAAAATGAGCAATTCTTCTTGGCTTCACAAGAGGGGGTGGGGCGCCTGGGTGGCTCCGTCAGTGAAGTGTCAGCCTTCGGCTCAGGTCATGATCTCAGGGTCCTGGGATCGAGCCCCATGTCGGGCTCCCTGCTCAGCGGGGAATCTGCTTCTCCCTCTACCCACACCCCTTCCTCCTGCTCGTGCTCTCTCTCTCTCATAAATAAATAAAATCTTAAAAAACAAAAAACAAAAGAGGGGCACACAGGGCAAGCCACGGCTCCCAAGATGAGACAGACAGGCAGGCAGACAAGGGAGGAGAGGAAAGAATTAGGGTCGTGTTGTTATTAGAAGGTACTCACACTATGCAGTAGGCTAGTGTGGCCTAAATTAGGGACGCCTGGGTGGTTCAGTCGTTAAGCATCAGCCTTCGGCTCAGGGTGTGATCCCTGCATTCTGGGATCGAGCCCCACATCAGGCTCCTCCACTGGGAGCCTGCCTCTTCCTCTCCCACTCCCCCACTTGTGTTCCTCTCTCGCTGGCTGTCTCTCTCTCTGACAAATAAATAAATAAAATCTTTTAAAAAGTGGACCTAAATTAGTCGACTCGATATGGTCAGGATGGAAGTTCCTCCCAACTTGACCTACGGATTCACTGCAGTCCCAGTCAAACTCCCAGAAAGTTATTTTATAAATATTGACAAACCGCTCCAGAAGTTCACACGGAGAGGAGGCAAAAGTGCCAGGGCCGCCAACGCAGTACAGAAGAAGAACAGAGCTGAAGGGTGCCTACCCGACGTCGAGACTTCCTGCAAAGCCACAGCAATCACGCCAGTGTGTCCCGCAGAAGAGACAGACCAGTGGGGCAGAACAGAGCCCCGAAACAGGCCCCAGGAATAGTCAACTGATGTTTTGTTTTTAGGTTTTATTTATTTATTTGAGAGAGAGAGCACAAGCAGAGAGAGGGGTAGAGGAAGAGAAGAGAGAGACAGTTGACTCCCGCTGAGCACAGAGCCTGACACGGGGCTCGATCCCAGGACCCTGAGATCGTGACCTGAGCCAAAATCAAGAGTCAGGTGCTCAACCGACTGGGCCACCCAGGCGCCCCAAAAAACATCTGATAAAGGACTGTCATCCAAAACACAGAAAGAACTCTTAAGACACAGCAACAAAAACACAAACAACCCGGTTAAAAAACGGGCCAAAGACCCGAACGGGCCCCTCGCCGCAGAGGACCCGCGGACACGCCCCCGAACGCACGCTTCTCACGCCGTGTCATCAGGGAAACGCCAACGACAGCGACAGTGAGACGCCCGCACACCCCTCAGAAGGGCGCAAACCCACAACGCCGAAGACACCAAACACGGGCCGGGACGTGGGGCAGCAGGCGCTGTCACGCATGGCTGGCGGGAACGTGACACAGCGCGGCCTCCGTGAAAGGCAGTCTGGACGGCAACGTGTACAAGGTGAAACATCCTCACACCGTGCGATCTGACAACCACGCCCCGTGGTCTTCATCTAAAAGAATGGAAAGCTCACGTCCACACGGATTTTAAAGCAGCTTTATTCATAACTGATCGAGTCTGGAAGCCACCCAGGCATCCTTCAGCAGACGAGGGAAAGTACACCGTGGTCCGTCCAGACGGTGGGAGAGGATTCAGGGCTGACGAGAAACGCGCTCTCGAGCCACGAGAAGACAGGAAGGAAGCTAGATGCGCACCACTCAGCGAAGGAGACCCATCTGAGAAGGCCTCACGCCGTGGGATTCCAGCTCTGGGACCTTCTGGAAAAGGCACGAGGATGGAGACGTAAAGAGACCAGTGGTCCTTGGGGCGGCGGGAGGTGGGCTGAGGGCACAGGGATTTTCAGGGCAGGGAGACCACTCTATGTGACGTATAAAGCTGGATGCACGTCATGACGCTTCTGTCCACACCCGCAGAGCGCATGGCGCCTGGAGTGACCCGAGGGGCAACCACGGACTTGGGTGATGACGGCATGTCCGTGTGGGCTCATCCTTGTACCACATACACCATTCCGGTGAGGGATGTGGACGACGGGGAGGCCGTGTGTGTGTGTGTGTGTTTGGGGGGCCTCGGGGGGCATTAGAGAATCTCTGTGCCTCCCTCTTCATTTTGTTGTCAACCTTAAACTGTGCTNACAGAGCGCATGGCGCCCAGAGTGACCCGAGGGGCAACCACGGACTTGGGTGATGACGGCATGTCCGTGTGGGCTCATCCTTGTACCACATACACCATTCCGGTGAGGGATGTGGACGACGGGGAGGCCGTGTGTGTGTGTGTGTGTTTGGGGGGCCTCGGGGGGCATTAGAGAATCTCTGTGCCTCCCTCTTCATTTTGTTGTCAACCTTAAACTGTGCTAAAATACAAAGTATTTTTAAAGCAAAAATTAAGCTTTTAACTCAAAAAAATGAGGAAAAACTCAAGCTTTAAATGCTTCCTGTTCTCACTCCCTGCCAGACATGTCAGGCGTGGTTTCTTGCTGTCCTCACGATGACTTCTTGAGCTCGGGGCTCGTCACCCTCATTTCCAGCCACAGGAAGCAGGGCTCAGGGTCAGAGGTGACCTGCCCGGGGCCCCTCAGCCTGAGTGAGGGAGCAGGGGGTGCAGCGGGCAGCGTGCCCGAGGCCCGTCTCCACAACCTCGCTCAGGATCCCTCGCCGGCAGAGCACCAGGCAAAACCCCAAGGATGTGGAAGGAGTCACAACTGCAAAAGAACAGAAATAATAACNGAAAGTATTTTTAAAGCAAAAATTAAGCTTTTAACTCAAAAAAATGAGGAAAAACTCAAGCCTTAAATGCTTCCTGTTCTCACTCCCTGCCAGACATGTCAGACGTGGTTTCTTGCCGTCCTCACGATGACTTCTTGAGCTCGGGGCTCGTCACCCTCATTTCTAGCCACAGGAAGCAGGGCTCAGGGTCACAGGTGACCTGCCCGGGGCCCCTCAGCCTGAGTGAGGGAGCAGGGGGTGCAGCGGGCAGCGTGCCCGAGGCCCGTCTCCACAACCTCGCTCAGGATCCCTCGCCGGCAGAGCACCAGGCAAAACCCCAAGGATGTGGAAGGAGTCACAACTGCAAAAGAACAGAAATAATAACACAGAGAAGCAGACGTCGGAGGTGACCGGTACAATCACAGCTTATGTTGGGAGGGGCGTGTGCGCTCTGAACGTCCCTTCCCTTCCTTGCACTAGTCCACACGTGGCCACTCAAGCCCGGCCCCTGTCCGGCCCTCACTCCCGCTCCCCTGGCACAGCCTGTCTTCGCGGTCCCGGGTCGCCAGCGATGTCCTTACGGAGAATTTGGGGAGAATGGGCCCCATCCCAACCTGGGAAGAAATCATGCAAAGAAATAATGAAATAGGATCACAAAAGTTAGGCTTGTTCTCTAAAACCACAAAATGTTTGTTTCTTAAAATACAAAATAAAAAAGAGAAACATGAGGAAAGCAGGACACAGGGAAACGAAGGTTCTCAATTCCCTATTCAGGACCTTAGCTGAGAACACCGCGGGCGGGAGAAGCAGCCGGTGGGCTCCCCGTCACCGTGACCAGTGAGGGGCCCCGGCGACCTCCTGGGGGGGTTGGGGTTGAGGGGCTGCCCGTGGGGGGCCGGTCCCGGGAGCACGGAGCCAGCAGGTGGAGACGCAGTGTTATACGCGTTCACCGCACACCACTCCGCACGGACCCTGCAGGTTTATGGTCTGGGCAGGCTGGGAGGTGGGGCGCCGAGGAGCCAGCTTGCCTCCCGTTGGAGAAACCGCACAGGGGGCTGGGGACCGGAGCCCCCCACGCCCACCCGGGCTGAGGGCAAGAGCTGGCTTCTCCTCCTGAACGCAGGCGAGCCCCCACCTCCTGCGTCTCTAGAAAATGCGAGCAGTGTGAGCGCATCGTCGGCTGGCTCACAGGAAGTGCTAGCGAGCGCGAGCTGACGCCGCCACAGGATGTCGTCTTATCATGACCCCTGCCATGTCTGGTGCGGCTGTCCTCATGACCCTTGGTTACAGACAGGGGAAACTGAGGCCCGGGGAAGGTGGATGTTTGCCCTGAGGCCCCCAAGCAGAGTTTGTGGCCAGCCCGCAGCAGGGAGCCGCTCCTGGATTTTTGTCCGATGATCCTTCTGGTGGAAATCGGGAGTCACGCACCTTTCGGGGTGGCCGAGCGCTGAGTCCAGTGAAATCTCTTACTGTGGCGTTTCGTCACCTGGAAATCCTTATTAACTAGCGATCATACCATACAATGATAATTAATACTCACACGGCACTTCATTGAAATTAAGTTTAAATAGCATTCGTGTTAAGTGTTTTTTATTCTAATTCCTTGAAAATTGGCCATTCCCGTGCAGTAGATGGGGTGACAAGAAACTTTGCTTATAAAACCACTCGGCTCTGACCCTCCCAGACATGTTGCTCCCGGCGGAAGAAGAGGGACTCAGCCTGGCAGGGTCAGTGCCCGCGTGGCACCCCACAGCCTGCCCCACGTGCCCACTTCCAGACTCCTCCACGGCAGGACCTGGCACTGCTCCCCTTACACGCCACATCACCGCAGCCAGCAGCCCCCAGCCAGCTTAGGGGCCGAGAGAGGCCACCCCAAAAATATGTCCAAATCCTAACCCCAGGATCTGTGAATGTGACTTTATTTGAAAGTACGGTCTTTGCAGGTGTGATCAAAGCAAGGATATTAACGTGAGATCGTCCTGGATTTAGGGCCACCCTAAATAATGAGTAAGAAGAGGGGTCACAGAGAGACACTCAGGTCGGGAGAGGCCACGTGAAGACGGAGGCAGAGGGTGAGGGATGCGGCCACAAGCCCGCAGGCGCAGGGAGCCCCCAGAAGCTGGGAGAGGCAGGGAAGACCCCCTCCCCCCGCCGGAGCCACTGGAGGGAGAACAGCGCCGCCCGCCACAGCCACCCCGGGCTTCAGAGTTCCGTCCGGAACTGAGACAACA
>NC_048230.1:47324338-47398993 GCF_002007445.2 Ailuropoda melanoleuca | reverse complement strand
CCCCGTGGTCTTCATCTAAAAGAGTGGAAAGCTCACGTCCACACGGATTTTAAAGCAGCTTTATTCATAACTGATCGAGTCTGGAAGCCACCCAGGCATCCTTCAGCAGGCGAGGGAAAGTACACCGTGGTCCGTCCAGACGGTGGGAGAGGATTCAGGGCTGACGAGAAACGCGCTCTCGAGCCACGAGAAGACAGGGAGGAAGCTAGACGCGCACCACTCAGCGAAGGAGACCCATCTGAGAAGGCCTCACGCCGTGGGATTCCAGCTCTGGGACCTTCTGGAAAAGGCACGAGGACGGAGACGTAAAGAGACCAGTGGTCCTTGGGGCGGCGGGAGGTGGGCTGAGGGCACAGGGATTTTCAGGGCAGGGAGACCACTCTATGTGACGTATAAAGCTGGATGCACGTCACGACGCTTCTGTCCACACCCACAGAGCGCATGGCGCCCAGAGTGACCCGAGGGGCAACCACGGACTTGGGTGATGACGGCATGTCCGTGTGGGCTCATCCTTGTACCACATACACCATTCCGGTGAGGGATGTGGACGACGGGGAGGCAGTGTGTGTGTGTGTGTGTTTGGGGGGCCTCGGGGGGCATTAGAGAATCTCTGTGCCTCCCTCTTCATTTTGTTGTCAACCTTAAACTGTGCTAAAATACAAAGTATTTTTAAAGCAAAAATTAAGCTTTTAACTCAAAAAAATGAGGAAAAACTCAAGCTTTAAATGCTTCCTGTTCTCACTCCCTGCCAGACATGTCAGACGTGGTTTCTTGCCGTCCTCACGATGACTTCTTGAGCTCGGGGCTCGTCACCCTCATTTCTAGCCACAGGAAGCAGGGCTCAGGGTCACAGGTGACCTGCCCGGGGCCCCTCAGCCTGAGTGAGGGAGCAGGGGGTGCAGCGGGCAGCGTGCCCGAGGCCCGTCTCCACAACCTCGCTCAGGATCCCTCGCCGGCAGAGCACCAGGCAAAACCCCAAGGATGTGGAAGGAGTCACAACTGCAAAAGAACAGAAATAATAACACAGAGAAGCAGACGTCGGAGGTGACCGGTACAATCACAGCTTATGTTGGGAGGGGCGTGTGCGCTCTGAACGTCCCTTCCCTTCCTTGCACTAGTCCACACGTGGCCACTCAAGCCCGGCCCCTGTCCGGCCCTCACTCCCGCTCCCCCTGGCACAGCCTGTCTTCGCGGTCCCGGGTCGCCAGCGATGTCCTTACGGAGAATTTGGGGAGAATGGGCCCCATCCCAACCTGGGAAGAAATCATGCAAAGAAATAATGAAATAGGATCACAAAAGTTAGGCTTGTTCTCTAAAACCACAAAATGTTTGTTTCTTAAAATACAAAATAAAAAAGAGAAACATGAGGAAAGCAGGACACAGGGAAACGAAGGTTCTCAATTCCCTATTCAGGACCTTAGCTGAGAACACCGCGGGCGGGAGAAGCAGCCGGTGGGCTCCCCGTCACCGTGACCAGTGAGGGGCCCCGGCGACCTCCTGGGGGGGTTGGGGTTGAGGGGCTGCCCGTGGGGGGCCGGTCCCGGGAGCACGGAGCCAGCAGGTGGAGACGCAGTGTTATACGCGTTCACCGCACACCACTCCGCACGGACCCTGCAGGTTTATGGTCTGGGCAGGCTGGGAGGTGGGGCGCCGAGGAGCCAGCTTGCCTCCCGTTGGAGAAACCGCACAGGGGGCTGGGGACCGGAGCCCCCCACGCCCACCCGGGCTGAGGGCAAGAGCTGGCTTCTCCTCCTGAACGCAGGCGAGCCCCCACCTCCTGCGTCTCTAGAAAATGCGAGCAGTGTGAGCGCATCGTCGGCTGGCTCACAGGAAGTGCTAGCGAGCGCGAGCTGACGCCGCCACAGGATGTCGTCTTATCATGACCCCTGCCATGTCTGGTGCGGCTGTCCTCATGACCCTTGGTTACAGACAGGGGAAACTGAGGCCCGGGGAAGGTGGATGTTTGCCCTGAGGCCCCCAAGCAGAGTTTGTGGCCAGCCCGCAGCAGGGAGCCGCTCCTGGATTTCTGTCCGATGATCCTTCTGGTGGAAATCGGGAGTCACGCACCTTTCGGGGTGGCCCAGCACTGAGTCCAGTGAAATCTCTTACTGTGGCGTTTCGTCACCTGGAAATCCTTATTAACTAGCGATCATACCATACAATGATAATTAATATTCACACGGCATTTCATTGAAATTAAGTTTAAATAGCGTTCGTGTTAAGTGTTTTTTATTCTAATTCCTTGAAAATTGGCCATTCCCGTGCAGTAGATGGGGTGACAAGAAACTTTGCTTATAAAACCACTCGGCTCTGACCCTCCCAGACATGTTGCTCCCGGCGGAAGAAGAGGGACTCAGCCTGGCAGGGTCAGTGCCCGCGTGGCACCCCACAGCCTGCCCCACGTGCCCACTTCCAGACTCCTCCACGGCAGGACCTGGCACTGCTCCCCTTACACGCCACATCACCGCAGCCAGCAGCCCCCAGCCAGCTTAGGGGCCGAGAGAGGCCACCCCAAAAATATGTCCAAATCCTAACCCCAGGATCTGTGAATGTGACTTTATTTGAAAGTACGGTCTTTGCAGGTGTGATCAAAGCAAGGATATTAACGTGAGATCGTCCTGGATTTAGGGCCACCCTAAATAATGAGTAAGAAGAGGGGTCACAGAGAGACACTCAGGTCGGGAGAGGCCACGTGAAGACGGAGGCAGAGGGTGAGGGATGCGGCCACAAGCCCGCAGGCGCAGGGAGCCCCCAGAAGCTGGGAGAGGCAGGGAAGACCCCCTCCCCCCGCCGGAGCCACTGGAGGGAGAACAGCGCCGCCCGCCACAGCCACCCCGGGCTTCAGAGTTCCGTCCGGAACTGAGACAACACGTTGCTGACAAGCCAGTGTGCAGAGCTGTGTTGTAGCAGGCGGGAGACGGACCCAGGCTCAGTGCTCAGCCGTCCTGCAGCTTCAGGGTGGACGCCACTGTCCGGGTCTGAGTTGGCTGGTGGCCCGCTGCATGGCTCCCTGCACCACCATTCACTCCTTCGTTCTCGGTCCATTCAATCTTTCAGAGCCCTTGGGACCTACGTGCAGGGTCACACGTTGGGCCAGGCTCCGGGTACGTGCTGTGAACACAGCAGGGTAGACTCAGGCCCCTGAGGACCCTTCTGGATGGAGCTCCTGATGGGGACAGACCGCAGCAGCCCGAGTGCTGGAGGACCGAGGAGGGACACTGGAGAGTCCACTCCACCACACCTGAGCGCCTCATCAGGGGACCTCCCACAGGTGTGTGGGGGGACAGCAGGGGCCGGGGTGCTTGAAGGCTGCCTTGGTGCACGCGTGAGCAAAGTCCACAGCGCAGGGCAGACCAGCACCCACCACGGTCCCAGGCCACCAGCAGGAATCCACCTCCCTTTTGCCCTTCCTCCAGACCCTGACAACATCGTGGGATCCGAGGAATTCAGACACGGCTGTCAGTGATGAGCCCTACAGTTTTAGAAACGCACATGTGAAAATGAGACCGCGTTTCAGCCACCACACAAATCCCAACCAAAACCATAGCCCAGAAGAACAGCCTTTCCGTGACCTTCAAAGTTTAGCAGAAGCTAGCAACAGAGGCCCCGAAATGTGCAAAAGGAAAGCAGCCCCAGGCATCTGTTCCCCACCCCACTCCTGCCTCCCAGCCCACGGCCCCATCACCCCAAGGTCCCGCCCTGCGGGATCAACGTGGCCTCACTGAGGATGGTGCAAGCACATCCAGAACCAGCCAGTCTAATATCTTGGAAGCACATGTGGAAACTCAATTTGCATACTGAAAATACGGCAGGGCAGGAAGGGAACGTGTTGGCATTTCTCAACTCTGCCAGCGTCCTCTTCCGACGGCATCATAAGACACTCTCCTAATGAAGTAATAAAAACAGTGTGAAATTTAAAACCACCCAAGGACATCTTTAAATGACACCATCTCCTCTGTCTGCCGTGAAATTACAGAAATGGCTCAGAAAATGCAGACCACAGAGTGCCTCCCGCGGACCCTCCCCCCACAACCCAAATATTCAGTTACCGCCCGGCCACCAGCCCAGATGGAACCTGAATGTTCCCTGTGATGGTAGCTTCCGTATCCTCACCACTTGGTTACCCAGTAAAGTCCTAGAAACTTCTAGCTGCCCAAGTAAATGTGCGGAGGACTGATACAAAATCTGCTGTGTGCTCATTTTATCTTCAAAAAAATGTTTTACTAAAATATATGCAACTGTGAAGACAGCCAGGTGCTGGAGGGAGACTTTCCTCAAGCAAGGACGCATCCTCCAGCTAGCACTCTATTTACCGCGTCCGCGTGTGTGTATGCGGACGCCACATGGCGCGCTCTGTGGGCAGCAGCACTGAGTCTAAAGAAAGCGCACGGTTGAGGAAACCAGCTCGCAGGACTTTGCAAAGCCAAGGCCATCGCTCACAGCTGTCCCTCCGGGGAAGAGGACGGTCCTTGAGGTTGGTCCCGGGGCAGCACTGGCTGTGCCTCCTACCCCGTGGGCAGTGTCCCTGGTCCACCTGGGTGCCGTGGGCGGCCGCCCCTCCATGGTACTCACCTGCTCTTAGTTCCAGTCTCGGGGCGCTGCTAGGGGCAGATTGGAGGACACGAAGTCACCCCTAAGAAGCAAATGCAACCTGGGAAGGGAGAGGCTTTGCGGTGGTTTCCCGCTGTGTCCACACACAAATCTTGCCTTAAGCCCGATGTAAATGCTTGGGCCCTGCAGGGTCCGCCTTACCTAGCTTTGGAACCTCCCTGGCTCCTCTTCCTTCCTGACTCACCGCGGTTTCTCACAGCTAGGCTCCCGTCAGCTGGAGACGCATCCCGAGGTCAGTGCCCCCAGAGACGTCTCCCAGAGTCACCTGACTCTCAGAGCGAAGGGCACTGGGGTCGGCTTCATTTTGTTCCTTTGTTTCTGTTTTGTCCGCAGAACTGCTCTGAGTCTCCTTTGTCGGATGCTGCGTGTATTGTCCGTCTAGACCCCTTGCCAACACCGCCATGTGAGGTCTGCACGGTGAGGACTGTGAAGCCCCCTCCCAGCCCCTCCTCCCAGCACGGCGCTCAGCACATGGAGAGCCCCCTGAGTAGGTTGCGAATGAGCCAATGACCGTGCCGACATAGTGGGAACCTGATACGGGAGAAAGGGGGCACCCTCGGGAACTGTGCCCTTGCCGGGAGGGCCCTGGTCCCGTCTCCCGTGGCCAGCATCAGCCATGGTCGATTCATTGCCTAAGAGCAGGCTGCAGGTCCCAGCTAAGGTATGCTGACCCAGAGACCAAGGCTTAGGTGGTCAAAGGCTGCTCTGTTCTCCAGTCTATACGCGAGCCCCCAGGCTCCCTGAGAGCATCATTATTTTAAAGAGAGGGTGGCATGGTTCCCCCAAGTGATGAACAGCAGGCTTGGAATGCCCGGTGGAGGCCAAATGCGTTGCGTGGAAAATTCGTAACAATCTTGGTGGTGAAGCCAGAAGACCTTGGATGGTGTTGCCAAGCATGCAGCTGACGGCAGGAATGCACAAACATCGACCGAGCTCTCATTGTTTGCTGGCCCTTTGGCTCAGGGTCCCCCTTCACTCCTACGATAATCCGATGAAATATGCACCGGCCTTCCAACTGTGCAGCATTTTCCCAGGCTCAGTTTCCAGTGCTGCAAGTCAACCCTTTCTCGTCCCTTCTAAGAATCAAATCCATGAATTAAGAGGAGCTGGAAAGTCCAGGGAAGAACGCACTGGGAGGGGGAATGCACCCAGCTGTTCACAATGTGTGCATTCATGGTACGCACCACGCCTAAAACTCAGAATACTCAGGATGTTGTTATTTTCCCCAATCATTTAGAAATATCCTCAAAGGCTGTTGAAACCAGTAGCAACTAGGATTGCTACACATGTTATTAGCACTTAATAGAAACACATTTTTAGCACATAGGTAATTCACCCAATTGATACATTTGCAAATTGATTTTACTGAACTGAATTATGTTAGATTTCAGGAACTGGATTCTGCAGCAAAGCGTTCCTTCACTGAATTGACTGACCATGCGTCCATTCTGCCGACCGACATTTTAGGGCCAAAGCTTATCTTTGGGCTCAGCCGCAGACCCTCTCGGCCATATGGCTCTTCTGCAAGGAGCTTGGTTTCTGCTGTCTGCACACACATAAAGTTCTCTTCTGAGCCTCATTTCATTGCTTTGACTTTACCAGTCTATGGGCTGCCCACGTGAATGACTGCTAAGCATTGTTTCCAATACTCCAGGGTTTAGAAAGATGTGGTCAAGGAGTCAGGGCTTCCTTCTTTCCTGATGAGATGTGAAATGCGCTGGTCTGCCCTCCCCCTCTTCACGCCACCATGAGATTCACCATCAGATGCGGTTTTTCATACCTCGCTGTATAAACTTGGATCCGTGTTTGGCTGCTGACAGCTGTTTTTCCGCCAGAGTTCACAGCCCATCCACCCTCTGTGCCCATACAGATGTGATTTAGGGCATCGCGAATCAATCACTTTTGGAATTCTAGCTAACAGATGTCCTCTTTAGAGATTCTAATGCAAAATGTTAACCCACACATTTCTTTGGCTTTTAGTTTCTTTTTAAAGACGTGCCAGTTGTCTGTGAAGATGCCAAATGGCATGAACATTATTTGGACATTTGGACTCACAGACAGGTCTTCCTTGGATAATATAAGTACGTCTTACAGAACAGCGAGGGTGGGGGTGCGGCATGCCTCGGATTCCAGCCCGAGCCGGGCACACGGGGCGGCCGCAGACGCTCCGCAGAGCATCCGATATTATTCACTGCTGCTGGCGCTTTAATAAACAGCTGCTTCTGAGAATGCTTTGGAATGAGCGCCGTCGTGACCACCAGATTTCCCTGAAAGAGGGCCGGGGTTATAAAGCTGCCTGCTGCGTAAGCCAGGAGAGAAGGAGCTCGAAGGGCATTGTCAAGCAGCCTCCTTCGGGCGTGAGCCCCTGGGCCGTGGCCCTGAGACTGGACTGGAGCGGAGGCAGAGAAGCAGGAAGCGTGTGGGATGGAACCCCACGGCCGCACGGATTGGCCCTGTGATCTCGAGGGCGTGCCCTGCCCTGCTGGGGCTGTTTCCTGTTTCCTCTTCCACTACATGGGGGTGCAGCACGCCCTGTCCTTCTGGGCTTCTGTAAAGCGAGGAGTTCGTGGGTGAGGCTGTCCTCTGCGTGGCTAGGGAGGCCCCAGTGTCAGCTAGCACCGTGCCCGCCCATCCACATTCTCCAGAAAGGGAGGGAAGCCGCTCCCACGGCGGGGTAAAGGGAAATCTAGCAGAAGCAAACCCGTCTCTGTGCCCGCTTACCTGGGATAAACTCCTAGCGCTCCTTGCCAAATTCCCATGGTGATAAATCGGAGGTTGGAAGTGAGTCAGTGCAGCACAAAGATCCGATAGTCTGCCTTCCGTGTGCTTCCTCTGTGCTGAGAAAGCATCCGAGTGGACGCCCAGGGCAGAGCCGGAGCGCACGCCCACGTTCCTTCTCTGTGGCTCTGCTGCCACCAGCCGCATCTCCCCCTTTAAATACCCGTTTCTGTCCCTTGAGGCTGCCGCAGTTCCCCACAGACAGGACCGCAAGGAAAACACTCACCCAGACGGACACACAGTCCCTGCACAATTCCCTCCCGGGTCCAAGCAAGAAGACCTGGGCCGGAAAATGGGGCTTCGGGTGTGGGGGAGCCCTGCACGCTCCAAGTGAGGGAGGCCAGGCAGGCTGTCACGCGGGGGCCCAGACCCACCGTCTCTGCTGGGGCCCAAGTCGGAGGTCACTCCTCCCCTCCGTGCTGCTGAGGGGCTTGGCAGTGGCGGCCTGCGGGTGAGTCCGTGGCAGACGCTTGCATCACTCAGGAACAGTGGAGAGACGCTCTGAACGCTTGTGGCCGCCACTGGAAACCTGCATGCCCAGAACTCCCCGTGTGCTGCCCTCGCTGGGGCTGGACGGAGCCCATAGCAAACTTTCCCTCTGGGTCTGGGGCAGGTCATGCCTTGGTGGCTTTGGCTCATCACACAGGGACAGAGAGGCCACCATGTCCATCCACGGCACCTGTTACCCCCTCAGAGGCTGAAAGCATTGCAGGCCTTGCTGGAGACACAGTGGACCTCTGCCTGACCTTCACTCGACCTCTATCTGACCTCTGCTCGCCTTCTGCCTGACCTCTGCCCAACTTCTGCCTGACCTCTGCCCGACTTCTGCCCGACCTCTGTCTGACCTCTGCCCGGCCTCTGCCCCAATGTGCCGGTGTCAGAGGATGGGAGACGTGGATGGGACGTACACACCGCTGGAAGGACAGCGCTCGTTACCAGGAGGGAACAGTCGACTGATTCACGGAGGCTCGGTCTAGACGTGCGAACGTCACGGAATCTGCTTCCCCTCATCAGCCCGCTGTCCCTACAGAGCAACTAAACAGTCTGCCCAAAGGGATAATAAGCCCGTACCTATCGATTGCCTTAAATATAAGTTCTAAGCTATAATGTGAGCACATTGAATTCAAAAGTTCACAGGCCAGAAAGGAAATAATATCTCAGAGGCTAAAATGTTGATATTTGTAAAAGTCAAGACAAGATCCAGGGTCTGACATTTGCTTTCCAGGATCTAGGGAGGGAGGGCTGGAGGAGGAGGGGCGCCAGGAGACGGCCGGGTGTCCGCGATTTCTGAATCTGGGGGATGCATGTCCCCGTTCTCTCTATTTGTGTGTATGCTAGAAACGTTTCATAATCTAAGGGTTTTTTTCCTTAATCTATGCAGGTACCTCTCTCTTAGCTTTTCGTGTTAGGTGTTAAAGTTAGGTGTTAAAGAACAATTTAAGAACCCGTGCAAAGGCTAAGAGGACAGTAACAGGGAACCTGGTCACAGCTTCTAGAACCACCCTCCATTATGGCTGAGACAAACCTCCGACTGACCCAGTTCTCAGAGCAGGGCTCCCGCCTCACCGCCAGGACAGAGGGTGAAGACGGCCTCACCGTCCCTCCCTTGGGGCTCACGAGGCAGCGACACCCTCTCTTTCTGTCCTTCTCAGTGCCTTGTGACCTGGGAAGCGTGGGGCCCTCCCTTCCCCAGTTTTAAGTGGCCTGAATCCACCTGCCTCAGGCCGTGCACCTGCAGCATGACTGGTCAGGATGGGGCTCATGAACTTGAGCCCTTGGGCGGGGGGGTGGGGGGCAGGAGGGACTTGATTACTAATTAACACAGGATGGTCCCATTGTTCCAGCTGGACCAGCCCATGAGCCAGAAGATCTCCGGGACTGGCCCGGTGGGAGTGGGGCAGTGGCTGGTGCTGTGGCATCAATCTTGAGTCCAGGAGGGGAGCCCATGGAGGAGAGACCAGCCAGCAGCCCAGCCCAGGGGAGCCCACCCAGAGGCCTCCTTCAGTCCCGCCGACTCCTGAGTCCTCCGCTGGCTGCAGCCTGCTCCCCAACCCCTGACTTGGCAGTTTCTCGCTCTCTGTGTGATCTGGAAGTCGCCTTGCACACGTCTCCAGGACGGGGGCATCACTTCACCTCTTGTTGCTAATTCTCCTCCGGGAGAGCATTTTCCCCTCAGGGACACAGTTAAACCCTGTAAGCCCCCCCGCCATGAGTCCCCAGGAATCTGTTCCATGAGTGTCGGCTTTGTCGCTCAAGCACCTGTGGGTGTCCAGGTTGGCCACCACCTCTCACAGTCGTCCTCATGTCCCCAAGGCACTCCCCATGGACACCAACGCCAACCCCCACCCCTACACGGAGCACTCAGGGACCCTGTGATCAGATCAGCGTTTCACTGTCAGGACTCAGGCTCAGATGCTATGGCTCTTGTTTCCAAAGACATGCTATTCTAGAACATAAGGAACCGTGCCAGCCCATGAAGGGAGAGGGCTCTCCGCTCCCCCTCATGCTGGACGGGGTGCACCCGGGCTGCGCCCCCGAGCTTGGAGGGGGCGGCGTGGCCTCGGGGTGAGACCACTGTGGGTGTGGACCGAGGGCTCAGTCAACCCGCACATCACGACCAGGCAAGCAAGCTGACGGCTCACACACAGACACCTGACGCTGCTTGTCCACGAGGGATGCGCTCACACCGGACGTGAAGCGTGGCTGTTTGTCCCGGAGCCTGTCCTCACCAAGGAAAGAAAGCTAGACGCGGCTTCCCGCATGGGAAGGGCAGTCCCTGCGCGGGGGCGCCGGGGAGCTGGGTGCGGCCGCAAAGGTGGCTTCTGACTTCCCACCGGAAGGCTGTGCAAGGTCCCTTTCTCTCCGAGATCTTCGCCTTGCCCGAGAGCCCCGTGCGGCCCCTCGCGGGTTTCATCACCCACCTTAGGAAAGCGCCTGTGGCCGCTTTTGTTAGTGGTCGGACATTCACAGCCCATAACAGAGAGCTCCACAGAACGCGGGGTGCGGGCGCTCGCTCCGAGCCCCGTGATTAACACAGCCGTGCTGTGCCATCAAAGGTGTAATTCAGCGCTGCCTTGGATGAAAAGGAATTTCAAAGGCAGCTTTTTCTCGCTGACTTCTTTGAATCCGCTTATAAAAAAAATCAGAACTTGATTCCAAGCTTGTTCTCGGGGACGGCAAATTAATGAACTGTCCTCGTGTCTCTAAAGACTTAGCTCAGAACTCAGGTTACCAGGCGGGCTGGCTTTTATTAGTCACCGTATACTGGGCTCTTTGCAATTCCTGCCTTTTATTGTTGTGCCGGGAGTGTTGTATAAGGCTGATGAGTGTTTGCTGCGGAAAGCCTAAGTCGAATCAGAGATTCGGTGGCTGGTTCCTCCCCATCCCACTCCCCTTCTTCCACCGTCAAAGGAATCCAGGAGGCAGAATTCAAGTGAAAACCAAGTGCTGCATAATTCTTAAATGCGACAGTTAAATGCCCATAATAAGTATGGCAGCGATTAGACCAGGGCTTTTCACAAAAGGATCAGATGCTTGTCTGTCTTTGAAAGGATCTGCTCCTTGAAACCTGACTTAGGGGATATTCAATCAACATGAATATCTCCGAGTTACGTCCGCCATAAGATAGCTGTCAACTCTTCCGAACAAAGCACGCCGTTTACAATATATTTACGCGGGAGTCCACGTGGAGAGGGCTTGAATATGTTCATTGTGTTCCCTTCAAAGTGGAGTGATGAGGAATCAGAAGACGTTTTATAAAACGGGAAGAAGGCAATCTTGTCTTCATGTGACACCTTTCAGGCTCAAAGAATCCCAACAGAGAGATACTTAGGAAGCGTAAGAGCTCCCGGCGGCCGGCGGTGAGCAGGAGTGAGGCTGGGGAGGGAAGAAACCTCACACCCGGCCGAGTGCCAGGCCCCCGACCCTCGGACCCCTTGGCCGGGCCGGGTGATGGAGAGCCCAGCGAGAGGCGGCCGCTGGGATGAGTGTGAGGTGTTCCAGTATTCCAGGCGGCCCGGAGCTGCTCTGGTTCACGATAGCCCTGCGGCCACCGGCTGCCTCGGACGCCCTGTCCGGCTGCTTGTTTTTATGTGCTCGAGCGTCTGTTTCCTTTTCCTTTACTTACGTTTAAAACATATGCCTCAAACAAAATTGAGATGATATTAACTTGTTCTGTTCATTTCTGGTGGCTGACAATTTCACTGCTCCTTTCTTCTTGGGGTTCCCTTTTGATCCTAATTTGTAGGGATCCATAATTATACTCAGGCACATTGCCGGCCCACGTAGGATTCCGTGTTCTGCTCCCTCACTTGGCCCCGTTGGGTCAGTTCCCCCTCCTGCCTCCAGCGGGGGAGCGGCAGGGGCTCTGCGGAGGCCGGTGTCATGACCCAGTCTTGCGGCCCCTGTGTAGACTACAGACAATGGGGCATCTCCCTATTTTTGTCAGTCATGCAACCTCTTCTTCCTTGCGGGAGATTCCAGGAAGCTAAATTTATCGTAGTTAAGGTTGTTTGTATTTTTGTGCTTCTTTTAATAGAGAGGAAAATTATTTTCACAAGGAACTGCACCTGTTTATACTGCCCTCAGCCACGTGGAGTCACAGCACATGCCGTGCCCGACAGGGCTAGTGATCATGGATTTCTTACTATGTCAATTTAACAGATTTTTTTAAGATCTATTAATTTATTTCAGAGAGAGAGCAAGCACATGAGTGGGGGGAGGGGCAGAGGGAGAGGGAGAATCTCAAGCAGGCTCCCCACTGAACGCAGAGCCCAACGTGGGGCTCCATCCCAGGACCCATGAGATCATGGCCTGAGCCAAACCAAGAGTTGGATGCTTAACTGACTGAGCCACCCAGGTGCCCCTTAATTTAACAGATTGTAACACCGCTCCTCATTGTTACTTTGCTCAGCCTTAGGGAGGTTGAACGCTGTTCTATCCTTACCCACACGATGGTGGTGCGTGACTCAGCCATTCATATTCTTGTCCGTCTCCCTGAACGACCATCAGCTCATTTCTTTAAGAGAGGGTGGTCCGATGGAGCCTGTGAAAATGTGAAAATACCAGGCACCCAGCTAAATTGGAATCTCACATAAACAGCAAATAAATTCTTAGCTTAGTGTGTCTTGTGCAGTATATGGGGCGCACTTCTACTAAAAAGTTGTTTGTTTTTCAGAAATTCAGATTCCCTGGGCTTTCTATATTTTGTTTGGCAACCCCAACTTAAAAGATTAAGTAGGACAGATTTTCCACGTCCCAGACGCTTTCCCAGGTCCCAGGTACACAACAAAGTGCCACCCGTTGATGTTCTCAGTCATTTGACAAACGCCATCGGCGCTGTGGTTTTTCGCTGACCGCCCTTCACGTGTCCTCCAATGTCCTTACCTTCTCTTTGCTATATCTTATTGTACGTGAAGTTTTAACTTGTGATTGATTTTTCCCACTTAGTTTCTCTTATCTTTAATTTGGAAGTTAGTAGGGCACAGCTCCTCACACAAAGTGACCGTCAGACATCCTGTCTGTGGGTCTGGTGACACTTGCAAGGATGTTCACTGGACCGCACACGCAACTCTCCCTACGATTCCCAGTTCTGAGCCGCGCAGGCTGTCAGACAGACTGACGTCCTTCAGACTAAAAATGCTTCCTCTGAAAACCCATTCTCATCTCCACACATCATCCAGTTTCCAGTAGAGCAACTGAGACAGGAAAGCTTGAGCCCCTTGGTTGAGCTCATACCGAGGACCAACACTGTGGACAGCACTTCCTGGGAACCGATGGCCACCCCCGTCCCACGCCGCTCAGTGGCCCCACGAAGGAAGAGTTACGGATGCGTCACGGGAGGCTCAGAGAGGTCACAAAACTGAAAGAAAAGCAAAAGTGAAACTCTGTCTGTGGTAGACCAGGCTTGGTGGGGAGGACCCCTGCGTTTGGAGCTGGACTTCACAGCTGCCGTGAGATGCCCCGGATGTGATCACAGTGAATGCATCCCCCCACACCCACGACCGCTGTCCCAACTACAGCACCCAGATGATGCGAGTTAAGGGAACGAAGATGTACGTGAACCCTGGGAAGCTTTTTCAGCGGTACACGCAGGCACCTTGAGATTTGTCGGCAGGGACGCGTGGTCAGTACTTAGTAAAGAAGCCTGTGTGGATGAACAGAGGTGTGAAACTCCTTTTTGAAAGGCCTGTGGTACGGAAGCAGGTGATCTGTAATGTGTGTGTTTCACTGACTCCCTTTAGAAAACTTACACCACAACCATCTAAAACTTTTATTCCGGTTCTCCATCATCCACTGACACTTCTATAGAAAATCTGACCACAGTAAAACTCTTTCTTTTAATTAAAGGATGTGTGTACAAAGGAGAAAGCTGGGTCTGAGGTTAACTTTCATGACAGTGCAAGGCGTACCCGGATTGTGGATCTCAATTAGACACGTGGACAGGAAGAGGGTGACACAAGGGTGTTAGGCAATTGGAAACTGGATCTGGTCATTTCACTTTGTCTGCTACCCATGAAATGGCTGCTTAATTGTTGTGAAAATCAATATTGTTGCAAAAGTACGCATTACACCTTCAACAAATGGCTGGATGTCCATGTGCACCACATATACAATAATTCACCCAAAATGGATCCAAGTTCTAAATACAAGAGCTAAAAACCGTGAAACTCTTAGATGAATACGTAGAGATAAATCTTGAAATCCTGGGATTTGGCATTGGTATCTTTAATACGACACCAAAAACGAGCCACAAAAGAAAAAATAAATAAATTGGATTTAATCAAAATTAAAAATCTTGTGCATCAAAGGACAGTATCAAGAATGTGAAATGACACCTCACGGAATGGGAGAAAAAATTTGCAAATCATATGTCTGACGTGAGTCCTGTATCCAGAACGGATAACTCCCACAATTTAACGACAACAACAACAGCACCAACAAACCCCAATTACCCAATCGGAGAACGGGCAAAGGACTGGAACAGACACGGATCCGACGTCTAACAAGCACCTGGAAAGGTGCTCAGCACCGTGAGTCTTTCGGCAAATGCGAGTCAGAACACAACACAGTGAGGGGTCGCTGCACACCCACTAGGATGGCTAGAATTTTTAAAAATTGGAAAATAACAAGTGTTGACAGACATGTGGAAAAGCCCGAACCTTTGTGCGTTGCTGGGGGGAACGTGACATGGTACAGCCAAGGGCGGAAAACGATTTGGTGATTCCTCAAAAAAGTTACATGTGCCATTACCACGTGATCCAGAAATTCCGCTCCAAGATAGATGCCCCAAGGAGCTGGGAACAAGGATTCAGAAAAAACATGAACAGGCATCATCAGAGCAGCACTATGCATGGCGGCCAAGAAGTAGAAACAGCCCAAACGTCCCCAGCAGGCGATGGAGCATGGCATATGATGGCCTGTTGCCACGATACCCAGTGCGATGCGCATGACACGCAAACACGTCGCGGTGGATGAGAGAAGCCAGACATGGAAGATCCCGTGTTGCATGATTCCGTTTATGCGAAATACCCCAAACCAGTAAAGCCACGGGACAGAAGAGAGATTGGCCACTGGTGAGGCTGAGCGGAGACGGAGAGAAGCGCGGGAATGGGTATGAAGACTCCTTTGGGACAATGGGAATGTTCTGGAGCTAAATGGGAGGTGCGGCCGCACAGCACTGTGAATATACTGATGTCCCTGAATTATTCACATAAAAACGGCTAATCTCATGTGAAGTTTGCCTGAATTTGTAGCAGTACGGAGCCCGCTCAACAAGTGACAAATTGTTTGAGGAAGAATGATCCCAAAAATCGCATTCAATTTACATCTAACTTTGCATTCTTTGTTCATTTTTTAAAAATGTGTTTAAAATACTCGAGAAAGAGTAATGCTGAAGGAACAGGACAGAATCCCATGGAAATCGGTGAGCACCGAATGAGCACAGATGCCCAGGTAATCCTCCTCGGGCCACCATCTCCTCACGTGGACCAGATCCACCTCTCTCCCTGAGGCCACAGTTGTTCACTTGGAAAGCGAAGGGGACGACGCAGTGGCCATGCCTCCGTGAGCGTGGTCGCCTCCCCCTGCAGTGTTAGGAGGCAGCCTCCCCACGCTCCCATCACACACACAGACGCCTCCCCATCCACCGCGCCTGGGGAGGTCACTGATGGTGACTTTTCTGAAATGCTGTAACCTTAACTAGGCGTTACCCTTGCAATCCACGCGCTTCCTAAAACCTTAAACTTCCATCCCGTGGGTCTGTGTCCATTCAACAACTACCTTCCACCTCGGTGCGCCAGGATAGCGGCTGTCCTCGGGGGGTTTCCCGCGAGCACTGAAGTCAAGACGCACCCATTCTGGGAAGAAGAAAATCAGATCAATAAGAGAACTGCTGGCGGTGGTGCGTGTTCTGCAGAGTTTAGCGGGGTGGGGGGGCTGCCCTGGGTCACAGGGGCTCTGCTGAGCGGGGCTGGGCAAGAGCCGCTCTTCGGAGAGGAGGGGCTGAGCCTGGGGAGGGAGGGCGGCATCTGGTGAGGCTGGTCCCAGACGCAGGGCGGGGTCCCACAGGGCAGCAGAGATGATGGGGAGTCCCTCAGATTTCAGTTCAAGAGCAATGGGTTTAAATACCTAAAACATTCTAAACCAAGGAGAGCTACGATCGGATAGATACTCAAAGTGAAAAGTTGATAGGTGTCTAATGTCACCAACAATCGATCAGATTTAAATGAAAAGGACACCCATTGTGTTTCCTCGCCCTTCACCCTGTCAAATATCCAATAATTGACCGTATCTGTTTAGGAAGAAACAAGAGAAACGGACATTTTCTGGCACTGGTCTCAAGAGGGTAATTCAGTAAAGACTTCTAGAAGGAATTTGTCGGCGTGGATGTAAATACTTAAAAATATTTAAAATTTCTGAAGCGCTTCTGGGAATTTATTCACAAGAAACAATCAGAGAGAGTCACACAAACACTTGTTTCTGAGGAAATCCATCACAGCATTACCTGTAATTGCAAAATACTTTAAATAATTTAAATACTAAAATTTGGTTACGTGAAGTGCGGTGCATTGATAGGATAGAATACAACCAGCCATTTAAAATACACAGTTTCAGAGAGCATTTCATAACAGGACGAGACTTTGATGAATGACCGGCAGGCTACGATAACACCGTATGTATTATGGATAATACCAATGCTGTAAAAAATGAGGTAAAGACATTATGGCTCAGTAGCAATTCCCAAAAGCACGGTTGTGATTAGTCAGCATAGCCCAGCCTCTCTCTGATGTGCTCGGTTGAACAGTGGGGACCCTTCCCTCGAAAGGAGGCAGAAACCCACATGGAGCTACAGGACTGGGAAGGAAGAACTCAGTGCATGAACGGAGGAGGAGGTGTGGACCTCAGGGTGTCCCGGAGCCTGGCTCCCTGCACCCCAGCTCCGTGTGGGGCTGTCTGCTCTTGGAGCCACTCAGCCTGAGTATTCTGTTAGACCAGCCAGAACAAAATGCACCTTCTCTTTTAAGCAAACTTTTATGTTTTGTTTTGTTCTGTTTTTAACTGAAGCCCATCAGTGGGTGAGTAGATGCTGACAGAGCGAGTACGCCGGGACCCAGGCTCCTCCGTGGCTGGAACCCATGGCACGCCAGGTGACGGGCACCATGCCCTGCTTGCCGGCCATCTGCTGTCCTCGTGAATGGTTGGAGGAAACGTTGAGGTGTTGGCACATAAAGAAAACTTATTCGATAACGTCACCTCCAGACCCCGTCAGTGACCGGAAGGTAAGTACATTTCCCAACTTGGCCTGTTTGACGAGGTCAAGCCAATCTCATGGCCCCAGTGCTTTGCTGGGGAAAGCAGCTCTCCCCAGAACGGAGCCCAGCGGTGCCCATGCTAGGCTCACATCACCCATGTCCTGCGCCTGTCAAGCGCCCCTTGTTCTCAGCAAGTCAAAATGTGTCCCCACTCTATCCGACCCCTGCCTTCAGCCGGTTGGAGCCTGCAGCTCTGCTGCTCCCCTGGGGGCCCACGTGCCCAGCATCACTGGGGGTCAAGCAGCAGCCTTGTGCAGCCAGGCCAAGAATACAGGATGCTGGGGCCGGTCTGGTCCTCATCACTCAGACACACCGGCCTCCCCTGTGGGTGTGCGTCCAGGAAGGGGAGCGTCAGGCGGGTACCTGGAGCTGTGCTCCTTCCAACTGGCCCTCAGTTCTGCAAAGTGAAAACGTCTTGAGGGGAGGATCCTAGGGAATCATATAAAAACCAGGTCTAAGACCTGGCTGCTCATCTGGGTTTCCAATCTAAAAGAAAGATTGGATTCTGGTTCTTCCTTATTAAGTGGTTGTGTATGTGCGTGCGTGTGTGTGTGTGTGTGTGTGTGTGTGTGTTAATCTACATTTTTAAAGAATCATCTTCCAGGGGTGCCTGGGTGGCGCAGTCGTTAAGCATCTGCCTTAGGCTCAGGGCATGGTCCTAGCGTTCTGGGATCGAGCCCCACATCAGGCTCTTCCGCTGGGAGCCTGCTTCTCCCTCTCCCACTCCCCCTGCTTGTGTTCTCTCTCTCGCTGGCTGTCTCTCTCTGTCAAATAAATAGATAAAATCTTTAAAAGAAAAAAAAAAGAATCATCTTCCATTGCCAGAATAAAGTGTTATCATGATGAACAAGGCCAGTCTTCCCAAGTGCCTTTTCTCAGAATCTGCGTGAAAATCCTGGGCCTTGGCGTCCTCTCTTGTTGTGGGAACCTGGGGTTGCCAGGAGCCCACAGACTCCTCCAGCTGGATCCCAGCCACCCGCTCCATTGACGGTGCCCTTGGCAATTCTAGACCCCACTATATTCTTAATTCTCAGCACCGTTTCAGAGGGGAGAAACTTCCCTCAGACCTCCAGGCTGAAAAAGGTCCCTAGGGATTGCACCCCTCCCCATCCCACGGGGAGCCTCTCAGAGCACAGTCCCGAGCACGTGCCAGACCTGGGCTTGGCTGGGCCGCGGTGGCAACGGTGAGCACACAGGGGCCAAGCGTCCTGGGCACTCACGATGCCGAGTGGTCTGGCTGCATCCCGAGAACCTGGAGCAGCAGAGGGTGCTGATGATGGGGTCACCTACGTATTTGAACAGATGACTGTGTGAGTGGATGGGGGAGGGGCTGGTGCGTGCAGACCCTTAGGAGCTGTTCCAACCATCCCGCTGAGCAACGGAGGTGAACACATTACACAAAGAGAAGATATCCGTGCCCATCAGGGCTCAGCGATTGGGGTGCCTGGCACAGCAGGAGAAGAACACCTGGAGATGTCCATCCACACCTTGCATGGCTGGAGGAATACAGGGCTCCATCCTGTATCCACACGTCTCCCAGGCTGAAGCGCTTGGACTCTATTCCAAAGGTGGTGGGAATGCATTACCAGATTACAGCAGACAGTTGACATGATCCGATTTAACTCCTGGAGACTTCACCCTCTCAGCTGTGGGGGGCGAGCTGGCAGGTTTCACCAGGCTTCTATAAAAATGAATGTGCCAAATCAGTTTCTTCATCTTTAAAATGATGTTAAAAATAACTCATTTGGGGCTTGGGGAGCATATAAAATACCTATCGTAATATCTATCATTCACAGCTTGCTTAGGCACCATGCCAAAGGCTTCATCTACAAAATCTCGTTTAATTTAATCTTCAAAACAACCTGCAAGATAGATGTGATTGCCTGCATTTCACGGGCGAGAATATTGAGTATCAGTATTTGAACATTTGCCTAAGACCATCCAGCTGTTAGGGCAGAGCGGGGTTCCGAACCCTCTGCAACCCCTCACATCCCACGACACGTGCGGACAGCAACGTGCGAGCGCGGGCAGGGTCCCTTCACGTTTCACAGATGAGGGGCTGGGACTCAGAAATTCAGCCGTTTTCCCAGCCCCGGAGAGCTGCTCTTAGCCCCAAATGTATATAAACCCAAAGGTGAGACACAGGCGATTCTTACGGCATCATCACCTGCAACATCCCAGGTCCCCTGGGTTTCTTTAACCCCCCCGGTGCTGCTGAAAGGCTTCGGGTCCTCAGTGACCAACAGGGGTGCTGGAGGCGGCCACACCCTGTGCCTCCACCCTTGGCTCTGAGACGTGAGTCTCCCCAGACAGCTGCCCTCCCGCCGGCCTCCTTGTTCTTGCCATTGGGCTAACATCTGTATTTCCAGAAAAGCCAAAGCAATTTATTGGGGAGACGAATCCAAAACTTTGAATGCACCCCATGGAGAGCGGAAACGCGATAGCTAAGGGCGTCCCTAGGTCTGGGGCTCTGGCAGTTGCCATGGGCCAGGGGATGGAGCCCCAATCTTTGCAACCAGACCCCCTGCAGCCGTTCACCCACCCCTCTCCTGCAGGGTGGGGCAACAGGAGCTCCTGGTCTTCCCAGAAACAACAAGACCCCAGCTGCTTCCCGCCTTCCCCTGCAAGCTCGCACTGGGGGAACTGCTGGCTGCACCCCATGTCACAGCCCCTGGCTGACCCGGTCGCAGTGAGGACGCTTTCCCACTATTGTGCTTAACCACTGGGTGACAGTAACTGCTCCATTTCTCCTCAGCCCTTTGCCACCAAGCACCGCGGACAAGACGTTGTAAATTCAAAACAACCTCCGGGGGAGGGGCACTGTACTTATTACACATTGTTACTTTTATGACACAGCCCAATTTCAGGAAAACATAAAAAAGAAAAATGTGGATCTTAGAATCAAGCCTAAGGAATTTGCCTGAAAGAGCATTGCTTCAACATTTTTCATTAACGCCTTGGAGAGATCCTTAAATAATCCCAAAGCCTTTTCTTGAGTTTCACCTTAATTTGGCTGCGGAAAACTTTTCAAGGTGGGAGGAGCCGAGGAGGCGGGTCTCAGGCGCTGGGGGGCGGGGAGGGCACAGCTCAGCTCAGCCAGCGTGTAGCCCCGACCCCACCCCGCAAAGCCGCTCTTCCCTCCAGGGTCTCTCTCCAGGTCATCACACCCAAACCATAAGCAAATCCACGTGGAAGGCAGTAGAGAACACCGTTTGAGCGTCGTGTGTAGTCTGTTCCGTATGTTTTCTATGCCTGGCTGCCTGACTTCCTTTGACTTACTGTGTGTCAGGATCTCGTCCCATGAGCTACAGTTGTTGCCAGTGCTTCAATGTTGGGTCCTCACAAAGTTGTTCGTCCCACAAATGTTAGTCAGTTGCTGTGTTTAAAGGTGCTGGGGTGGGGGCGCCACAATCACGTAAGCCAGCCTTGGCCCCATGGGAACATCAGGCCAGTGGGAGGACCAGGCATTCAGGGAAACAGGCAGGACTTCACAGGGGTAGATGGCAAACAAGGGAGTGGTTCTGAGAGCTGCCCTGGGCTGGAACTCGGAGGAGGGGCAGCCAGTGTGGACACGAGAGGCCAGTGTGGACATAAGAGGCCAGGGACAGCCGCCATGGAGGGAAACAGTCTGGGCCCCGTCATAAAAGACAAGAGACAGAGGGAAAGCTAAGGCCCTCCAGAAGGAGAACATGACGGGAAAGCCCCAGAGATGAGAATCGGGCTGGTCTCTTCTGGGCACAGAGCGGACGCTGCTGGGATGCTCTATGACCACGGGAGGTGATTTTGGCTAAAGTGGGCAGGGCTGGATTTTGAACGTTCTGCATCCAACAGTACACGTTAGGACTTCGCCCTGTAATGAGGGAAAAACTATGGGAGGATTTGAGGGAGGGAAGTGATATGACGGTGGATAATCGGGCACCGTGAGGCATGGCTGGAGTGGAACTCCTCAGAGAACAAACGAGAGACTGGCCGGGGGAGCCAGGGGCCCTGGGCGGACAGCAGGTGGGGGGAAAGAGGGCACAGGTGTGGGAGCTGCTCCGTGAGGTGTGCAGGCTGGGCTCCCCAACGGAAGTGGGCTGAGGATGCCGTGGGAAGACAGGTGGGCTCAAGGACAGACTTGGCCAGAGACGGGTCGATTCTTGAATTCACTGCTCACTGGCTGAGCGTGCTCAGTTTCCCCACTGATAACACAGAGACACTGGAAGTGGGTGAGAACAGCAGGTGCGGGCGGGAGCTCTGCATGCAAGACGTCAGAGCCTTCTTTGTACAGAGTGTCTGGTAAACGGGCAGCATCACTAAGGGTGCTCACCCCAACACCCCCAGGCGCACATCAAGCAAGGGGACTTACCTTCTAGAACCTGCGTCACTGCTGACAAGCTTAGTGGTTGGTGGAGCCCTAGAAAACAGTGGCGAGATCCCCTAACGTCAGATTTAAGAGCGACACCAACAAGACAAGACTGATGCGTGTAAGGGGTGAAGAGTTATGTGAAGCTACGTAAGGCTTTCAAGACAAAACTGGAAGACACGGTGATTCTTAGAAGAAAACACGGCCTAGTAAGAAAGGAGACCTTCTAGGATCGACCAGCCCCACAGAGCAGCCGGCCGGAGAAGACACCAGCGGGCACAGCTCAGCCTGGGCTGCAGTCGCCTTGGGAAGGCCAGCGGTCCTTTGTCCGAGGATCCCACGCTGACAGCCCAGACCCCGGGCCCCCCACGGCCCCTCCACCCCCTCGGCGAGGAGGTGGGGCCACAACCCCAGAGGAAGATGACCCACGTCGTGGGGGAGGCACTCTGAGCGAGGAGGGGTAGAGGTTGATGCCCTGATGGGTTTTGGAAAGCGGTGAATTTGCGTCTCGTTTCATTTTTAAGTGTTCAAAATGTTTAGGTGAATCTCAGTAACTAAGGTAGGAGGAGAATCTGGCTTCTAACCTCTCAGTTTAATACATTCGGCATTAATGGAAGCTCATGTGACTGCCCTCCCATGCTCTGAGCCCCCTGAGACATTTAAAGTCCTAATAAATGACCATTTCATTTCCGCCGTGGCTCAGCCACCCGTCTTTGTCTCCAAGAGTCCAGGCTTCTCCTTCCCTGTTCCTCCCAGAAGCTACATGACGCTTTTAAGGAACTTGGTGCAGGGGCACGACCTGCAGACGTCACTGACCCTCTCGCCATGGGCGTACCAGCTGTTTGGTCATTTCTGCCCGGCACACCCGGGAGAGTGTGGCTCTGACTCTTCCTCTTGCTGGCCACTCTGTGTCCACCTGCTCTCCCCACCAGGGCACTCTGCTCTGGCTGGCCACTCTGTGTCCGCCTGCTCTCCCCACCAGGGCACTCTGCTCTGCCTGCTGCTCAGCTACTTTGGTGCCCCAGCCGGCTGTGGGGTCGTACCCCCCCAGGCTCCATGCGCCTCCACCCAGCCTAACGCTGATAGGAATTCGGGGGCTGCCCTCCTCCCGCCTCCCTTAACACACCCTGCTGGCTAACAGCAGCTGGTTGGGACCCAAAGCTCTGGGTGGGAAGCAGGACCCCGCCCTTCACTCTCAATCCCCAAACTGCTGGAATATTCCACCAGGGCTCTACACAGGGCAGGGTACAGGACCTCTCTTGGGGGAGCCCTTCCAGCATCGTATCGCTTTCCTCTCAGACACTCTCCACCCCCAAGCGTAGAGAGAGGGTTTGTCTAGTCTGGGCAAATGGGGGAAACTCGTTTTAACCAATTGATCATGCATTGCTCTGTGTCCATTTGTCAAGCCAGAGCACCTCTTCTCGGATTCAAGACGGCTTTTCTGCCAGCGTCTGAGCTCTGTGGGTTTCCAAGGTCTGCTCTGAAACTCATCCACCCAGTTTTGACCTCTTTCTTATGGTCTACATGTCTGCAGTAAAAGCCTATCCCGGGGCCACTGCTTGGGATCGGGGCCAGCCAGGAGCAGTGAGCGCTGGGCAGCCCGTCCAGGGAGAAGCGTGCCCGTTCTCCTTCCCCGCAGCATGGCACGCACGCAGACACCGATTCCGTGCCTGTCTGCAGCCCTGCCTGGGTGTGGTTCCAGCTGGGCAGGTCACAAACGGAAGCATCATCCCCACGGACGAGAGCCGTGGTTTCCAAACCATTGTCCGAAGACAAAAACTGAAGTGTCCGCACCGTAATCACCTTGGGAATGTTTTTAAAACGTGATATCCAGGACTCTGTCCCAGAGAGGCTGACGGGGGCCAGGAGGAAAGGGGACTCCCGATGCTCGGACAAGAGATTCTGATGTTCAACAGGGTCGAGAGGCTGTCAGAGAAAGTTTAATTTTCCAAAAAATAACCCTCTTAGCTTTGAGAGAAAATCATAGTTTCCGCAGTTTTTGCAAATAACTTACTGACACCGCCAGGGTAGGAAAAAGCGTCTAATGAGATTGTGGGTAGGAAAACATTTCAACTTTCGGTAATTTATTAAGTTGAAAGTTCCAGACTGTTTTGTCAGAGATGAATGTTATGTCCGCTTCCGCATTGGTTGGTTTCGCTTGAAGACGAATAGGTTGGTCCTATTTTTGTACTTGACGTTGTGGTTGATAGGATCTTAAGAATTGCAATAGAAATAACACAAAATGCAAAATAACACAGAGGTAGGAAGTGTGGAAGGTGGAAGAGAAACAACAGAAGGCTAAGTCACTGTTACTCTCAGCCAGCATGAGCCCTGTTCATGTCCCAGCATTTACACTTCCCGTGTTTCTTCTCTGTTAATACTTACGTGCACACCACCCACCCCCCACACGCACAGATGGAGCATTTGTGTCCCCACGCCCACAAAGGGGACCGTTCCAAGCACCATAACCAGCCAGCTCCTCAAGAAGCTTGGTTACAAAAAGCAAAGAACAGGCGTGCCGGGATGGCTCAGTTGGCGGGGTGTCCGACTCTTGATTCTGCTCAGGGCATGATATCAGGGTTGTGGGATCGAGCCCTGCATCCGGCTCCCTGCCGGGTGTGGAGTCTGCTTAAGGTTCTCCTTTGTCTCTCTCTCTCTCTCCCCCCCTGCCCCTTCCCCTGCTCTCTCTCTCTCTCTCTTAAAGAAGAAAAAGAAAAGAAAAAACAAAGAACTTCCAGTCTTCCAGTTAACTTGGGCAGGAAAGGCATTGGGGTGGACAGAATCCTTGCTCCCTGAAGATGTCCCTGTTCTAATGCCCGTAACTTATGAATGTATCATTTTACACGGTGAACAGATGGGATTACATCAGGGATTTTCAGATGGGAGATAATCCTAGATCACGAAGGTCCCCGTAGGAGGGAGGCAGGAGGTCAGAGTCCGAGAAGGTGAGTTGAGGACAGAGGTGGAGGTTGGGGCCAGTGAATGCAGGTGGCCCTAGAAGGGGGAAAGGCCAGGAGGACCTCCAGAAGGAACCAGCCCTGCCCAGCCCTTGACTTGAGGGCATAAAACCCATTTTGGGCTTCTGACATCCAGAGCCATAAGAGGACACATTTATGTCACATTTAGGCCCTGCATTGTGACAATTTCTTACAGCAGAATAGAAAACTAATGCAGGTGACTTGTGAAAGGGCTCCAAAGTCAGCTGGAGAACCAGGCTTTGCACAAAGAAGGAAAGCAAGGCATATCTGGACAAGTGTCCCTGACCTTGTCGCTGGAACTGCCACTCCAGGACCCTCACTCCGGGGGCCTCTGTCCCCCCAACACCTGACTACAGTACTTTGACTCTGGACTTCCATCCACCCGGCAGCTGCCCCACGTAACCTCTGGCTGACCGGTGCCATCGTGGTCCCTGACAGAAGTTTGCACCCTGTCCAGAAGCATCTCACAGCCGCTTCTCCAGCCCCAGGCTCAGCTCGTTCAGCCAGGCAGGGGTAAAAGTCTGTCGCCTCTCTCCTCTGCAGGGCTGAGGCCCCTGCCATCCACCCGCTTGGGATTCCAAAATTAGGAAGGTCCTCCCCATGCTTACAAGTCAAAATAGCAGTTTCAGGGGCGCCTGGGTGGCAGCGGTTAAGCGTCTGCCTTCGGCTCAGGGCATGATCCCGGCGTTATGGGATCGAGCCCCACATCAGGCTCCTCCGCTGTGAGCCTGCTTCTTCCTCTCCCACTCCCCCCTGCTTGTGTTCCCTCTCTCACTGGCTGTCTCTATCTCTGTCGAATAAATAAATAAAATCTTTAAAAAAAAATAGCAGTTTCAGGAGCCAGGTTTCACTTCCCAGTCTCCCCACATCATGAAGTATTTTTCTACAACGTAATTTTTCATAAGTTTCTCGGTGCAGATGAAACATTGCCGTTGTTTCTGCTTTCTCTCTGTCGAGTTAAATCTTTGGGTACATCTGTGATTGTTTCTTTCAGATAAAATTCTCACAATTAAATTTCTGGAGCCATGGGGTTGCAAAAGCTTAAAGGCTTTTTCGTTCTGTGCTGCAGACCCCGCGGGGCGGACCTGCAGACGCCACCCAGGGTTCTTGTAGCCAAGACGCATCCGCAGGAAAAGTATACACTTACCATTTCATGTGCGGCAGCAAAAGTTAAAATAAAACCCTGATTTATTCAACATAGTGTTTCCCTTGGCTACACGGTGGCATCCGTGTTTCTGTCTCTGTCTTTATTCTAGAGACACAGAGCACAGGAGGTTGAGATAGCAATTTCCCACTCCAGCGTCGGTATCAAGAAGGGTTATTATTCCCACAATAAATATTAAATGTTCAAGCGTTTCTTACGCACAGCACATGTATCTGCCTGTTCTTGAACGGGTCTTAGAGTCGGTCTTGGAAGCACATGGTCAAGGCAGAAGGTGTCACATTGTTCGCCTTCCGTGGCGGGACAGTTCGGTCTGAACGTTGTCCTTGACGCACAGACGCATGTATAGGAACAGATTAAAGTTTCAAGTGCACACGTTTCCACTTAAAATATTTCACATCAATAATGCCATGTGGGACAGACGGAAGTCCCGTGCCCATCTTACAGATATCAGAAGTGCCAAGTGTTCCTGCACTGTCTTCGCCACAGACAAAATCTTTTCCTTGGTCCGTGTGTATGGTCTGGTTGCTCATGGATCGCATCTCTTTCCTTCCTGCTTGACTTTTCAACTCTTACCCAGGCGAGTTTCCTAGTTAATAAGAGGGCAAGGAGCGATCAGGTAAGACACGGGGACCTCAAAGGGAGAGGTTTTGTAATCGATTAAAAAGCTCGACCTGAATTAGTATTAGATTTTTCCTTATGTTTAATTAAGTCTAATTAAACAACGCTGACATCTTCTTGGCACCTGTGGTGCGATTATGTTAAATATTTAATGCTTGTGAAGGATTAGGCTGCTCGTCTAATCTATAGCTAACAATCTGTTCCCTCTCTGGAGTATTTTTTATTTAGTCCTGCTTTTGTATAATGAGTTACGTTTCAAAGGAAATTGTGGAACGCTCCGGCACGGCCGAGCCATGGCGGCGCCAGGCCAATGGGAGAGCGAGGCGCCCGCCCCACAACTTCCGTGGCCGCCCCCGGCTTGGCTGGACCACAGCAGGGCTGCCCGAGAAGACGGGAGAAGGGGAAAGGCACCAGGAGGCTTCTGCACAGTCTTTCGGCCCCACGCCACCCAGAGTTAAGGACCGGAGGACTCGGAACGTAAGGACGCCAAGTTCACAGAGAAACACCCCAGATGCTCTGCGTGGGTCACACCTGTGCGCTCCCCTCCCCCACTTCCCACAGGGCTGTCAGGTGTGCAGCGAAAAATAGATTTGGATGTTACCCCTCCTCGCCCCACCCCCCCAGAACACATACATCCATCATCCTGTGGAAATACGGCCACTCTGCAGAGCTGAGCACTCATTTCAGAGAAAAGGCCGTGGTTATTTTTGGAAGCAAAACCGTAAATGCTGAGTAAGGGTGTTTGTGGAATGTCATGCTTCTCCTCCGAAGGGAAACCAGTCCCTCATTATTCATCTTGGCCTGAAACGCTTCTCATAGAAGAAATTCAGTGCTCTTTGCCTGTGTGATAATTGGCACAGAGACTCTTCAAACTTGAAGCTCCATTTCATTTCCCTAATGATTCCTGATATTTTTAACATATTTAGGAACAAAAGACAGATTTATGTAATTAGTTTTCAATTGGCTGAATCTGTGTTGTCAATTTCTCAGGGTTTTTAAAGATTGTCCCCCTCAGCAGAGAACGGCTGCAGATGGGTACTCCTCGCTTACACGTGAGAAAGCAGATCCGGGGACTCCATTTGTTAAAGCAAGTGGACTCAAAAAAAAATAATAAAAATTAAATGAGCACAGCTGATCTAAGCTCTGGTTGTGAACGAATTGCATTCCACAATTTGGGGCAGAGATGAGAATCCACTCCACTGCTCACAGCTCAAGGTCCAAGGCTTCTGAAAGAGACCCAGAGCACGACTCGCAGAAAGGACAGCTGCCCCTCGAGACCTGCTCCCCGCACCCCAGCATCCGTCCTAAGGCGGGAGGAGAGGGGCGGAGACAGCAGAAAGCCAGACAGGTGCTCGTTCAGCAAGCGAGCTTTGCCCGGGGACCACGAGATGCTGGTTTGACCCCACGTCGTGGTCGAGGTGCGGAAGCTGTTGGGATCTTCAGGTCAGTCCACAGATACCCGACACACCGAAGTGGACTCTGTTCTGGAGTGGGCAGGCACGCGTGCGTTTCACGTGTCCCTGCGTGGAGAACCTCTGCTCTTATGAAAACACCCCCCAAATGGAAGCACGGGGGCGCCCTAGGCAGCAGTGACAAGGGTTAGGAGATGGCTCCGTGCCACCTGTCGGGGAGGCCAAATCATGTCTACTCAGGAGCGCCACTGGATTTTCAAAAGTAACGTTGCTCTTGTGTAAAATTAATAGGGTGTTCGTTATAAAATCCACACCGCATCTTATTAAGGCTTCTTGTCACTGGAAGCAGAAGGTGGCGATTCCTTAAGCTGGGGTTCTGTTGCCCTCTAGTGAAAGAGGTCAGCATTATGCATGCAAAATTATTGTGATCACTGCATAATTAATGTTTCCTGGCATAGGAAAAGGACGATCAAGCCCCAGCCGGCCTGGGAGTGCTAAGTGTCTGTGTTTATACACTTGTGTGTGCGTGCGTGCATGTGTGTGAGCGTGTGTGTGTTTCCCCACCCCCCCAAACAACCCCCCACCCCCAACTCGACGCAGTGAGCATATGGAAGCCATTTCTCCTTTCCTGCCACTTTTATTTTTTGGCATGGAAGTTTAGTTTTATACGGCTATCAACAGGCAAAGATCCAAGCATAAAGAATAAATCAACAGAGCTGATCTGAGACCCAGAGCTTTAATGCATAAGTATATATTTAATGTGTCTGCTGAAAGAATGTCTAATTACCCTGTCATTGAACAAAGCACATGTTCAACTGTGATCAATTTGCCATCCTTCACTTCCGCACAACATATTGAGATGTGGGAAAGCTGCAGCAAAACCACTCAGCCACTTACCCAACAGAACGAGCCGGTGCCCAGACCGTCACGGCCGTGGAGGACGGAGCCGGGAGGGGAGCGGGCAGCGTCCCAAGCCCTTGATCCTAAACCTGGGCTTTGGCGAGAAGCAAGCCCTGTCTGAGGGCTGTCTCCTTGACTGCCTGCTGCTCCTTCGTTGGCCTCCTCCTGGCACCACACCATGGTGTCTATATCCTACCATTCTGAATTCCATTTTGCCAGAGGCTGGATTCCAACGTCCAAAGAGAAACCAAGTGCACAGTTCAGAAAAAGGAAATGGGTAGCTTCACGCCTGGCACCTCAGCCTCTTCCTGCATGTGGCTGGGAGGGTAATCCTCATAAGAAGGAGACATGCCCCTTTGAACCGAACCAGGTAGATTAATTGGGGGGAAGGATAAAGTGGGGAGTAATTGTGGGTTGTAAGACAAGAAGTGAAGAGCCACTCCCTGATGCATCTATCCCATCGTGTGCAGGGAAGAGGGCAAGGGCGTAACACCTGAGGAATGCTCTAGAAACCTGTGACTCAGCAGCTATCCTGGGGTGGGTGTCGAGCAGGTGCTTACTACTAGTTCATCCCACATGGGTTCATTTCCCTAAGTAGGTCGCCACCTATGCACGCCTGCCATCGCCTCCCACCTCCCACCGCTCTCCCTCCGCAAGTCTTGGCACTGCTGCCTTCTCCCCCGAGGTGCTGGTCCTCACGGTCCCCAGATGCCCCGAGAGCCAGGGAGGGAGTTCCGGCCGAGAGTCCCAGCAGTCAGCATGTTTACCATGCAGCGGCCGAGCAGAAAGCCCGCTCTGCTCTGAGATTTGCGCTGCACTCGGTCCCATGGACACAGAAGCTCTGGGTTTCTACTTATGTCGGCAAGAGACCTAACAAACCCGGGAGAGAAAAATACAAGTTCATCCTGTGCTGGTACTGTTCTTTCCTGAGAGAGCACCCAGAGTGGCAGTCTGTTTCCTCAATGGCGATTGTATTTATTTCTTTGATTACCTCTTGTAATAGGGTTCTTTTATTTACCAACATAGAAGAGAAGGCTTTACCGCGTTGTCTTCATCACAGGTAAAATATAGAGCCTGTAACATCAGTCCTTTTATTTGCTTTCCTGAATTGTGATCTATAGACTGAAGGGCACATGAAAAATAGAGATAAAAAATCTATTTCTGATACCGTATTGGCTCTAAAATGTCAAAGTATTCTTTATTGCTTTAAGAGATTTGTATCCTTATTTATCTTTCTTGGTTTGTTTTCAAAGGCTGCCGTCTCCGCACTGTAGGACTGGATGCTGTTTTCATGTACAATCAGGGCTCTCCCTTGCTGCTTCCCCGTAGTTCATCGAGTCTTCCGAAGGCAGCCGAGAAAGAGGAGCCAGCGGACCCCGGCCAGCTGGGGATGGCAGGTGGGAGTCGTGGGCTTGCCGCAGAGCCGGGGGCCGCGTGCTCCCCCGGGGAAGCTCGCTTTAGGAATTAGTGGGAACCTGACGGGCACCTGGAATCTGAGAACATTGAGAAAGGGGCAGACCCTCCAACTACATCCTGGTGAAGGAATGTCTGGAGTCTGGGCTGAGTCATCAGGCTTGAGTGACCCAAGCTGTGTTCCCCGCTATGACACAGCGGAAGAAGCCAACCCCCAGGCGTGGGGTCAGAGTAGGTGCCCACCACAGCAGCCCTGTCACCATGGGCGCGTTGGCCACATCTTGGGTCCTCAGATCCCACGTGAGAAAATGTGGCTGATGGTAACTGTACGTACGTCTCAGAAGTGGGACTCGGGGGGCGCCTGGGTGGCACAGCGGTTAAGCGTCTGCCTTCGGCTCAGGGAGTGATCCGCGTTGTGGGATCGAGCCCCACATCAGGCTCTTCTGCTATGAGCCTGCTTCTTCCTCTCCCACTCCCCCTGCTTGTGTTCCCTCTCTCGCTGGCTGTCTCTATCTCTGTTGAATAAATAAATAAAATCTTAAAAAAAAAAAAAGAAGTGGGACTCGGGACCCAACGGATCTAACATGTGTTTACACCTGCCCAGGTGTTTCACTCCCGTGGACCTGGCCCTACTCTCTGCATCTGCTCCAGCCCCCGATGTCCAAGCTGTGACATCAGACCAAGGGTTCCAAGCTTGTAAACCACGCTTCTGGCTCTTGCCGCCAGCCATTTCTGGGAGCACCCAGGAACAGGGCTTGGGTCCCTTGCAGGGACGCGTCGTGAGTCCTCGGCAACCCGCAGACATGAGGACCGCTGCTGCACGGCCGGCACGGGATTTCATGACCCACAGCAGAAACAGGGCACTGCAGCCTGGACTTCTTTCTTCTAAAATCTTTATTCTTGTGCAAAATGCACCAGCTCCGGCTGGCTCATCTCGCCAATTTCATGATAATTTGCTGACAGAGTAGCTGCTGCCACTGCAGAAACGTCCCGGAGCCGTATCCTCACATCAAAGGGAACAGCAGCCTGGGGTGGGGGGACCCACGTGCATCGGCAATAACAGCACAACGCAAGTCACCGCACAGGTGAGCGCCTTGGTGACGACGGAGCTTGGGTGAGGTGCCCAACATCTTATCATAATCTGTGCCACCTTCGCGACCATTTGCCCTGCCAACCCATTCAGCCCAGGAATCTTAACCTCCCGTGGGCAGTCGGGTACACAGGTACAGCCCTTCCCTGACCACTGCCAGAAACAGGGAACGAGGCGTCCAGCGTCTTCACAAGAAGGATTTCACACAGATTCAAGTCCCAGCAACCAGCCTATGGATAGAACAACTGGACGGGATTTCAGCGTCAAATCATCACAATGAATACCCTTGGCATTTTTGTCTCATTGAGTAATATTCATGGGATCACATTTACATTTTCTGTGTAATAAATCAAAAGCAAGATACCACTGTTTCTAATTTATCTTGTAGACCGCTCTAGTGGTATCTTGCCTCTGAGAATATTGCTAGTATTTCTTTAAAAATCGTAAGAAAAACGGGTTCTGAATGTTGAATGTGGCAGTTACCTTCACGCCCTCGAACTTTATTTCAAGAGGGGTGCGTTCTTTACTTTTCGGTTTCTAAAAAAAGTAATATACAAATAATGTCAAGCAAGCATTAACTGTCAACATTAAGATATTGACTTTGCTCAAGCCCTGTCTTACAAAGAGGAAACACTAACAACTGAGATCGTAAGTAGACCCAGCACACCGAGCATATGAATTATGAATCAAAAGACAGAAATGTGGGGTTTTTTTCCTTTCTGCATAGATATAGAACAGGATATTATAAGCCTAAGGGAAAATAAACGTGTGCACTCTTCAAGCATTTTACCTGTTTATTCAGCAAAATGAATGCCCCCCCCACTTGCTCTGAGTAGCACGCAGAACAGAGCCAGCAAACCTTGACCGATCGGTTGAGTGATAATGACTCTAATTGAAGGAAATTGTCATTAATTTGGACTCTGCTGCCTTAGGATTTGTGATGCAGGCAGCTTTGGCTTAAAAGATACCTTTATAATCTTTATGAAAAAATCCTATTTAGTAGACAAGGCTTCGTACAAATACGGTTACTAGGGACACGCATACCCCACTTAAGAGCGCTTTCTATTTCTAGGCCGGTTTGGGACATGTGTTTCCCTGTGAATTCTTATTGTGTGCTAATTATAAACCATATTAGCCTGTGTTTAATTTCTATCATGAAATAATACGGCTTCGTAGAATAAGAACCTAGTTCCAAAGTAGGTAAACTACAGCGTGAAAGGTTCTCGCATTCTGCTTCTCATGGGCTTCACGGCTTTACGCTGTGCCCACCTGTTTTTAATAAGTGGATTCCGATGGGCACTTTCCTGCTGTCTGAACTCAAATGGGGGTCCACTGGGAAGTAACGCAGTTGTTTTAAAATAAGTGGCCATTAATTCAGAGCTTCGGTTACAATGGGAGGCTGGTGGTCCACCTGGCCGTGCTCTTCCCTGGAGCCCTCTTGCATTTTAGCGACGTCACGGGAATTCTGCAGTCTGGGGAAAGGACAGGGTTCAGGAGACAGTGCTGTGTGTCTTCTTCCTGCCTCCCGAGAATGTCTGTGTGCCCCTCGCCTGAAGCCGGGAGTGAGGAGAGCCTGGGTTCACTGAGGAAACTCTGAGGGGATGAGAAAGACGGGATGCCTTTGAAGTGGGGAAACCAAGGCAGCCTGAGGGAATGAGGACACCCACATTGGGAAGGATGGATACCTGCAGATTCTTGAGTCATCAGGGGGATCTGGGCCCTGCCCTCACATGAGTCATGGCCACAGTGATGCTCCTGGGAGGTTGGGACCCAGAAAGTGGGGACCCAGTGTCAGCAAAGATGCACATATCTGAGCTTGAGGAGGAAGTTCAGAGAGCCTCCCTTCCAAGGCCCATGGTCTCTGGACAAGGGTGCCTCTCCAGCGACTGATGAAGGCAATGTCGGGAGGTGGCTCCCACGTTGAACCCTGTAAACTTCCACACACACCTTATCAGTGACTTGGCGTGTAGGTGGAGCCTCTGTAATGACGCCATTGAATTTCCCATCATGGGGGGTTTTTTTCTCATGATTCTCTAGAGAAATGGAACCAATGGGATAGAATAAGAAAGAGAGAGAGATGTATTACAGGGAATTGGCTTGCATGGTAAGGGAGGCTGAAATGTCCCAATATCTACAGCGGGCAGGCTGGAGACCCTGAAGAACCGATGATGCTTCAGTTCAAGTCCAGAAGTGGGAAAACCAGGGTCGCAGCTCCACAGTCACGAAGCAGGCCTGCCTTCGACTCAGCCCTTCAACTGCTTGGATGAGGCCCACCCCCGCTGGGGAGATAATCGGCTTTCCTCAGTCTGCCAACTTAAATGGTCATCTCACACAGGAATCCTCAATGACACAGCAGGAATCATGTTTTTGCAAGTGTCTGGGCGTCCCATGGCCCAGCAAGTGGACGCATAAAATGAACGAGCCCAGAGCTCACTAACAATTTCCTGTGTCTCGGTAAAGGGTAAGCTGTATTTCACTTGCCTTTGCTTGTGGAGGAGGGTAAGTCTTTCCCAGCAGTGGGCAGGTGTGCAGGGACGTGCCCAGCTTCCTTGCACGTCACCAAATGTGGCATCTGTGCCATGCCTTCATCCTGCATGCACCTGTCCCCTCCCCCTCCAGTGTGTCCTTCGCACAGTCCGCTCCCTGGGATCTGCTTTGCTGTAGGAGACGACCACGTAACAAAAACAGCCTTGTGCTCTGCGAATCACCAAGCCTGGGTGCTGTGGGAGTGTTTAGCCCACAGCTAGATGAAATCCTGACGATAAGTCATTTGCTCATTGTAAGTCATAAGCATAACACGGGGCTGCTTGTGGGGTGAGCTGGAGCTGCCAGAGTTCTAGTGATGACCATTATCGGCAGCATGCTGAGCCGGCCTGACGGATGGCCAGAGGCCTCTCTTTCATTTTCAGATGCTCTCTGCAGGGCCCAAGAGCACATCTAGAAAGGAGGGGACCAAGAAGCCATGTGCCATCTTGTCTACCCACCCACTAATTAAATCATTTGCTTATTTGGTGATTATTCGCTAATAGACGTGCTCCTAGACATGCCTGGCACTGGGCAAGTTGAACAAAATATCTCTGTCCCTGAGAGTTAATGGCGGTGGACCTGGCATTCTGTCCCTTTCCCATTGCCCCTCGATCCAGCCCGAGCTCCCCCAAGTCCAGATGTTGGAGTCCAGTCCTGCATCCCTGCAATACTGGGGTCCCCCCCTGGTGCATCTCGAAGCCCCCAGGGCCTGGCATGTGCTCACAGGACTCATGTAGGTAGGAGCAGCGGGCTCTCCACAATGCCCTCTGGACTGAAGCGTCTTCCAAAGTGGGGGCCCTGGTCCGCAGTCGGAATTCCGGACAATCAAGACATAGTGGGGCCGGTGCCTACGGGGACTATGGGGCCCCCGCCTGTTCCGACCTGGGGCCGAGGGTCCTATACTAGCATGTGTGACAGATGCTGGACCCCACAGGGTCTTCAGGCCTTCTCCCTGTGTGCTGAGCCCAGGAAAGGCAGTCCCGCCCACGACCCAGGCCCCCAAAGCACAGACAGTCTGGTCATATCCGATGCTGACTGTCAGCCAGCCAGCCCCGCTCTGGGCCTGCGCAACGCGTGAGGCAGAGTGACCGCTGGCTTTCGTCTTTCTGCCTCCTGCCGCTTCTGCCTGGGGACCTCCCCATCCTTGCAGGAGACCGGCCTTGGGTCAGTCCACACGACCCCTTTTGGGAGCCGGGAGCCCCGGGAAGGACTTCGTGGTGGCCCCTCCCAGCCTGTGCACAGGATCAGTTTTGCAAGATGAAGGCTCCTCCGAAGAGACTGCGGGTGTCCTAACAACCGCGTACAGCCGCGGCCTCACCAGGAAGTCCCGAAGCCTGGGGACCGCCAGACCTGCTCTGAGCGCTAAGTACCTGTTGTCACACCCTCAGGGCCACGTGCCTGGGGACGCTTCAAATGCAACCATCTGTGCAAGAAAACGCCTACGTTAACGGCCGTTCTCTTAAAAGCCAGCTCAGCTCATGGGCAAAAGTGTGCGGGGTGAAGTTTGGGGGCAGGATGGGGTCAAAGGGAATCAGGCCACCCCTCAATACACGCTTCTTTCCGAGCCCCCTTCAGACAAGCCCGGGGCCAGTCTGCAGGTGGCTGGGGATACGGGTTTTCCCCGTTGGGGGGAAGCACAGGCAGAAGAGCGGAGCGTGGACAGATCTAGCCTTTCACGGGACCCAGGAAAACCACTTCACTGTCGTTCAGGGAACAGCAGTTCCCGGCTTCCGCGTGGGACGCCCGGGCTCTGAGCACAGAACTCTGCGTCGACCGGGGGGGAGGGAGCGAAGCTGTCTCCTTCATCAACATTGTCTCCTCCGTAATTAAAATGAAGAAGTGGCCCGGCTGCCTGTCAGGCCGAGCTGTCGGCGGAGGGCTAAGCACCACGCTGAGGCAAGGCCGCGGATGGCCGATAAATCACCCCAGGGACGATGATTACCGTGATTAAAGGAAAGGGATCCTAATTAAAGTGTACACTTTGGCTGGACCAACGTCCTAAGCGTCCTAAAATACCCTGCATCTCAATGACAGAGATGTGCTCGTGCCATCCGGCAGGTGGCAGGGGGCGTGCGCCAACGCCCCCTGTGCACGCGGCTGGTGAGGCCGCCACCTCCGGGGGGGCGGGGAGGGGCAGAAGAAGCTGGCTCTAGGGTCTCAAGCTCCTGGATAGAGTGTGCCTTTGGGAGCCAAGGGTGGGTCCATTCAGGAGGGAAGCTGTTGGGCTGAAACACCTCCAGGCCGTGAGGTCCCTCACTCTCCGCAGGCGTTCGCGTCGCACGTGGCTCCCTCTTGGGATGGCGGCACCTGGTCCTTCTTCCGAAAACCACGTTCCCCTTTCTCCCTGTCTTTGGTGTAAAACAACAGGGAATTCATTCTCTCAGTCTAGATGCTGGAAATCTGAATCAAGTTGTTGGCAGGCCACACTCCGTCCAGAGGCTCTGGAAGAATCCACTCCCTCCCTGGCCTTCCCATGCAGCTCTGGAGGCTGTTGGGGCTCCCATCTCCGCCCCTGAGGTCACACGGCCCCTCCTCGTCCATTGGACCTCCCTGCTTCCCTCCCAGGAGGCACTTGCTGTTGGATTTAGGGTCCCCCTGGGTAATCCAGGATGACCCCTCATCTGCCAAGTAAGGTCACAGCCACGGGTTCCAGGGATGGGTTACGTGGGCACAGATATCAGGAGGCACCAATATTTCCACCCGCCAGCGTGACTTTGCAGGAAGCCCCTCTTTATCTTTCTTGTTTCCATTTTTTCTGGCTTTTCTTTGGAAGAGCCAAAGACAACGATGGAAGTGACTTCTCTGCCTCTGGGCTGCAAAGGACTTGCACACATATACACGTACGTGTGTGGAGTGTGGTACATGTTACATGCGTGTTGTACATTCTGTGCGTGTCTGCAAGGACTCGCACATCTACACACACACGGACGATATCACGTGTAAGGACATGAATGAGATTAAACAGACGCTGTACTGATACATGTAGTGGTAAAGTACAGGCAGCAGGAAACTTACTGTTTTGGCGATTTCTGAAGTGCCCGATTCAGCGACGTCACATACGCTCGCGACGTGGTACCACGTCACCGCCACCCACTTCCGAGATGTCCCTCGGTCTTCAGCCTTCTACTCCTCCTCGACTTGAGGTCTTGGTGGAAATGACCCTTCCTAAAGCTCCCCCCTCACCCTCTGTCCATCTGTCCCATGTCACGGACTGAACACTCAGAGCCCCCAGAGCGTCTGCGTACCTGAGCGTTGACGCTGTGTCGGCCGCGGCAGCGCACGCTCCCCAGGCCGGGCTCCCCGGTGCCCAGTACGGCGTCTGGCCTCACTCGGAGCCCGAACAGGGGCTCAGGGTCGGGTCTGCAGGGAGCTGACTGGCGTCAGGATCTCAGTGCGGCGCTCGGCGCCCCCAAGGATGCGGTACCATCTCTTCATCCGTATGAGGCTCTTGAACACGTCCTGTTTTGGTTTCGCTTTTTGGCAGAGAGCAACGGAGACCCCACTCAAGCCCACCGGAGTGGAGGGTCTCCGTGGGGAAATTGCACAGAAAGCCACACGAGGAATCCCAAGGACACGGAGGTGCCAAGGCCGCGGGGCCGGCTCTCTAGGGAGCTCTCAGGTTGTCAGCCTTGAACCTGGATGGCCCATCCCCACATGCAGCCCCGGAAACCGCTCTGCTGCAGGCCGGCCCCCGGCTCTTCCCACGGCACCTACACTTGCAGATCCGTCCCGTGCTTCTGGCTCAAATGTGTAAGCAGAAGCCTCTCTGCTCTGCGCGTGTCTAAGCCAGACCACATGGGGTTCGCGTCTGGCTCAACCAAGGCTCGGATGCCCCGGCGTCAGGGGCTCACCCTGGACCGGTCAGCATGGCCGGGAGAGGCAGGGTCGGGGGCATCAATGTCCCTGCTGTCCCCTCGGCTCGGTGTGGGCAGGCCAGCACTGCAAGCTCCCCTTTAAACAGAGAGCCGGGACTGCTGCTCACTGGTGCGCCAGCTTCCTAGTAAGCAGCATGCTCGGTGCTGGGCTGGAGCAGAGATACGCTGCGTTTCCAGGACAGGAGAGCCAGCCCCCCCCTTCCAGGGCCCAAGGTCCCAGGGGGATCCTGCTCTCCCCGAAGCAGGCGAGGCAATCGCAGGGCCCCTGGGGGCGCTGATGGAGGAGTAGGGCTTGTGCGGGCAGGCGGATCCGAGCCCTCCAGGCCGTCCCCGCAGCCAGCAGAGCCGAGCTTGCCGCTGCAGACCCAGAGGACATCACTGCTTCGCTTACAAATGCGTTGACTCTGCAAAACGAAGAGAAGCCGCTGGGAGGTGTCGGGGAGCGGCAACACCTGGGCCCAGGTGGTGTGTGCTGGAAACCCGAGCACTGCCGGCCACCTCCCCCTGCTCCCCAGCAGGTGGGTTGGAGCACTGAGGACGAGCAGGACGACTTCTGTGACCACAGGCACCCCCNGGGTGGTGTGTGCTGGAAACCTGAGCGCTGCCGGCCGCCTCTCCCCTGCTCCCCAGCAGGTGGGTTGGAGCACTGAGGACGAGCAGGACGACTTCTGTGACCACAGGCACCCCCTCCCTGTTGGCAGGAGCTCCTCCAAACTCAGAGGAGGCTGCATAGACAGGCCCAGGTGGCAGGGGTCACCCCAGAAAGGGGTGCGCTGACATGTCAGCACTCTCTGGGACCTCCCTGGAGAGGCCTCCAGATTTACGACACCTTTGGAAAGGTCAACAGATTTCCACAATCCGAAATGTCCACTGATTTCGACCTTCAGTGTCCTCCATCCCCGCCCTCCAAGAGGATTTGAGACCTTGCTCCGTGAGGTCCAGTTCAAGCTTCTGGACTGCATAGACACGTGCCCGTGCTTTGTTAACCGTGCATCGTGGCCTCGCTCACCAGAACACTGGGGAGAAGTTCCTTGTGGCAGGAGCCGTCACCAGGGAGCACAGGGTCAGGTCCTCGTTGGCCGCACGCAGTGCAGCCAAGGTGCGCCAGGCTCACAGGAGAAACCGAGGTCATGGTGCACGCTGGTATTCTCTTCGTGGACTCTGTCGAGAAAAGTAAATTGAGGCCATTATCCTGAAGGTAAATCAGCGTGGTGCCGAGGGCCGGGGTGTATGGTCTAGAAACACAAGAGGTGGCCGTGGCCGTGGCTGACCCCGGGAGCCGCAGGGGAGCCAGGTGCTGTGCGAACCTTGTTACCCTGGGGGCTTGTCCACACGGAAGGTCCAGCTGCAGTCACCACATTTACAACAACACCGGTGGCATCGGTTCCCCGGGTTCATCCAAGAGAAAGTGACCCCATTAAGAGCTGAAGGGCGCCTCCCCTTCCATAGAGCGGTTCTGCTCTTCTGTTCCCATTTCTGGGGGTACAGGGGGCAGGTGCACGAGGCAGCCCTCGGAGGGGTGTGCACAGCAGGGGTCATGGCATCAGCAAAAACATTCAAAGTGAAGTCAAATTCTACTCCTATGTCTATACCCAAGGAATTGCAAACAGGAGCCCAGACACTGTACACAAACGTTCGTGTAACACCATTCGCATCAGCCACACCTTAGCAACGACCCAAAGTCCATCAGCCGGTGAGCGGATAAACATGGGGTCTGTCCACACACTGCGCTGACNCCCTTCCATAGAGCGGTTCTGCTCTTCTGTTCCCATTTCTGGGGGTACAGGGGGCAGGTGCACGAGGCAGCCCTCGGAGGGGTGTGCACAGCAGGGGTCATGGCATTAGCAAAAACATTCAAAGTGAAGTCAAATTCTACTCCTATGTCTATACCCAAGGAATTGCAAACAGGAGCCCAGACACTGTACACAAACGTTCGTGTAACACCATTCGCATCAGCCACACCTTAGCAACGACCCAAAGTCCATCAGCCGGTGAGCGGATAAACATGGGGTCTGTCCACACACTGCGCTGACATGGCCACGGAAAGCCATGGGTCCTGTCCCCCGCCTCCTCGTGGCTGAAGGACGCGCTGAGTGACAGGAAGCAGACGGGGACGAACGCCATGTGACTGCACTCATGGGAGTGCCTGCCGGAGGAAGTGCAGAAACAAGCAGAGGAGGGGCTGCTGGGGTGGGGGCTGGGGTGCAGAGTGGGGCGTTGTTGTCTACGGGCAGGCAGCTTACGTCTGTGATGAGCGAGTCCTGGAAATAGTGTGCTGGTCACCCACGCTGCGAGTGTGCCTCACACACCGGCGGTGCCCTCGCCGTGGGGACAGCGGCAGGTTGTGTGACAGCCTTCACCACAATCAGCAAGAGGAGCTCGGAGCAGCCCCCAACGTCTGCCAGGAGGGAATGCGTTGGTAAGTTCTGGAACGTCTAGACGGGGAGTCCGCACACACCTCCCGTAAAGGGCCGGATAATAGACACGTCAGGTGCCGTGGGCCCTTCGGTTTTGGTCTCCTACTCTTCTTGTTCTTGTTTTTACAACCATTTAAAATGGAAACACCATTCTGAGCTCCCAGGCTGTGCAGGAACGGGCCACGGACCAATTTGGCCCTTGGGCAGCCGTTTGCCAAAGCCCTGGTCTGCACTGCACAAAACTGCACAGATCACAAAGAATTCAGCACTTTCACTTCAGTGCCTTCATCAATACTGAGAGCCTTCGAAATGTGTTACAATGACAACATCTGCAAGTGTGATATGATTCTATTCACAGAAAAACAAAACCACGTGTTTCTGGACGTGCAGCCCTGCTTGTAGGAACACAGAAGTCTGGAGATGAAAGCCGTCGACAGGAGTGACCTCTGAAGCGAGTGTGGGGGAAGGTCAAGGGAACTTTGCATGACCTTTTATTTTGAAAATTTTTTTCAATGATTTTTTTATTATATTATGTTAGTCACCATACAGTACATCCCCGGATTCCGAAATTTTTTAATAAGCCTATATTGTGAAATTCAAATTTCACAAATAATACCAAAGAAGGGATTGAAATATTTCCCACACCCCAATTTCATGTTGTAATCCTCCTTCTCTGCTTGAGAAACTCCATACGTCTCTGAATATGGCATAAGATGCTAATACCCTCCCGGGACAAATCTCCCCGCCCTCCAAGGGAAATGGGGTGCCCAGGGAAGTGACACCATCGATGGTTCTACCTTAAGAAATTCCTGCACAGCCCAGCTCCACCTCCTTTTCTCGGAAATAAAATGGAGATGTGTGGAGACAGCACGGGGCATTGTCCCTGTGCCCTGGGACGCCCGTGGGGGCTGCCAGAGCTCAGCCCTGCAGGTCCCCAGCACACACCGGTGCCCTGGAAATTCTCCACAGAGAGCTGTGACACACAGGACAGGACAGTGAGCCTGGAGAACCAGTGGCTCGAGGGCCCAGACCCCTGTCTGAGCCACGTCCAAGTAGGGGTTCTGTGCCAGTCACCAGGAGATTCAGGGAGTAATCAGCACAGACATGGCCTTCCACAGAGTCCAGCATCTTCTTGCTTGATGCTCAACTCCTCGAGACTGCCCAGGGGCCCAAGATAAGTATCACTGCCCGCACTCAATGGAGCAGGAAATGAAGGCTGGGCATTTACGTGCCTGGCCCAAAGCCACGGAGGGNAGCCACGGAGGAGCAGAGCCGGGCCCCAGGGTCAGCTTTTCCTTTCCTGAGCTCCTTCTTACAGAAGGCAGAGAGAGACCGTTGCAGGTGCACCCATCTCCAGAATGACCTACAAATGAGCCGATTTTCATGAACAAGTCTGTGCTGCTGAGCTCCGTGTTTCCACTCATAAATTCCTAATAATAATATCTCCCTCAAACTGTTGTTTTGAAGACTTAATGAGATAATACTTGGTGAGTACTTCCAAAAGACCGTGGCCCTTTTAAGGAGATGATAGTTATTATTACAATTATTATCACAGAGTCTAAATTCCTGTCACCTTTTTGCAAACTAAAGGACATTTAGGAGTCGTGCCCAGCCTGTTTTCTGAATTGGTTTCTATGCCTGCAGATCATCGCGCATGTAGGAATGTCATTGCCCAAGGGAGCCTGGCAAAACACTGCCACTTCTTCCAGAAAGAGCCCACAGCAGTCCTCCGGGGGAGCGTGGCCAGCCATCTCACCACAGAACCGGATATAATGGTTACTGTCAGGATCCTTGCTTTCCCTCGTAGCTTTTGCCTCCATTCCAGAATGACCATGCACTTTCTTTCTCCTGATGTTACAGGATTCAGTTGTTTGCCCTTATTACAAAGTAACCCACGTCAGCTGTGATAAATGCAGATAATATAGAGTACGTTAAGTCAAAACCCCACCTGCCTGGAGTACTGTCTACAGCAATAATAGCAGAAATTGATGCACGTGTGGTCTTCTGGGCATAGCAGGCACACACATGCACACAGAATCAGACATGCACACACATGTGCAGAGAAACGTATACACATGTGCACACATGAGTGCACAGAATCAGACATGCACACACATGCAGAGAGACATATACACACGTGCACACATGAGTGCATGGAGTCATGCACACATGTGCACAGACACATATACACACATGCAGGAACGAGTACAGAGTCATGTGTGCACACATATGCACATTCTCACATGTGCACAAACATAAGCACAGAGAGGCATAAATACACATGCACAGGCATACACACAGAGAAACACACACATACACACACACACACATACTTACATATACATTTCCACACAGAGAGAGGCACACACCCTCACACACACATAGGAAATTAGGTTTTCATATTGTGGGGTGTTTTTTTTTTTAACAAACTTCGGATTCTACAATCACATCATCCCACAGTTTGCATTCCACACTTCATACACCCGGGCCTTTCCCACGTCAGGACGGAGGGACAGCCACATCCTTCCCAGGGCTGCATCCTACTCCACTCCCAAATGCACCACCCAGGACCTCCGCTCTGGCACATGGAGATGGTGCCTCTCGGTGATTTCCTAGGGCCGGCGACGCCACAGGGAACCTTCTTTCATACACGCCATTGCACACTCGTGCTGCCATTTCTGCAGAATGGAACTGATCTCCGAATGTAAGGAATGGCTCCAAGGATAAGAATGAACGTCGGAAACTCCTACCATGGCAGAAACAAAGTGTTCTCGTCACTCTACACTAAATTCTTCCAAAGAAAGGAGCACGGGCTGCCAGGTCCTGCAGCTCCTCCCAGGGCTGCGTGTCTCTGCAATATTCCCACTGGCTGTCGCCAGTCATCAGCCTCAAAGGATAATTGTTTGACAAGCCACGTGTTGCCATCGTCTCCTCCATACTTTGGGAGGAGGTGACATAATATTGTGACAATGTCCTGTAACACTTATGCAACCTTAATAACCAGTACACAGCGAAGGTCATGAATTCCCAGCCAAGCCGGAGCCCCGCAGCGGCCGCGTCTCTGCCGGAGACAGATCACCCCTCCTCGGGTGCAGCTGCCGTCTGAAGGAAGACACTAAATCACGTTACTTCCCACCTTGTCGCATTTGTGAACAGGATGACATGTCTTGCCTTTGAAATATCCAATTAGAAAGAGAGAGGGGGATTAGAGCTGGATTTCTCAAAAGCTAGATGATTTCCCCTCCTCTCTTTAAGGAATAAAATATTCCAATTAAGATGTGGGAACTAAACAGCACTGCCTAAGGACCTGTGCATGAGCTCACCCTTTACAGCAACAAAATGTGCTCTGACCCTTAGCGGCGAGCGTTGCTCGAACTCTCAAAGACAGGGGTGCGCTTTTTTCCTTCCAATCCGTGAGACACAGGATCCACGCACTGGAAGCTTGATATATTTTGCAAAGTGTGTGTCATCCACAACCTGGAGTGTTTAAAAAATCACTCATTCCATTTAATTAGATCTTCAGTAGCTCTGAAAATTAATATCACACCGATTGTGACGCTAATGAGCTCTGTGATCTTGGGAGCGTTGGAGACAAGGGTCTTTGCAGGCACTTTGGGATCTGGACATTCATGTGGTTTTGGAATACAGCTTTGTCTCAGCCTCATTTCTGCGACTTAATTCGGGAACAAGTAGCCCATTTTACCAAGATCACACGGCGTCCACGTGCATGGTTATTCAGCCTGCTCCGTGGGAGAAGAAAAAGGAAAAAATATATAACCAGCCGTGATTTAACAGAACTGACATGCCATTTTTTTCAACTTTTTTCAAAACCCCATTTTTGTGGTATCGACCTCATTAAAAAGCCTCTAAGCAGGATGAGGATCTGGGTCCTGTATATATTAATAAAATCATCGATTTTCCCTGAGCCAACTTTTCACTGGCATCGAGATGCCTAACAACACTGCAAAAACATTGCTCATGTCAATTTCTAGTGTACCACTGTTAATATCCAATTTCAAGAGCACATCTTTTATTTGTAAAAGCAAATTGCTAGAAAAAGCAATTGCCACTGGCATCCCGTGTTTCTAGCTCCAGCACGTACCTTCATGGAAAATTTATAGGAAATAGTTTCTAAATTTCTCCATATCCTATATAGTACAGGTGTTTATCATACATTTAGATACCTATGTGGCTTGATTATTTTTTTAAATGACAACCCATATGAATTTAAAATGGGGTTACTTTCGGTGCAAAAATTAGGTAACTTGTACTGAAGGATTACAAATAAGAGGCAGAAAGAGGAGAAGCTATGGAACCACTAAAAAGCCCAAGCTTAGATCATCTCCAGCATTTTGAACAGGCCCCAGTCACAACCGACAAAAGCCTTAAGGTTGCAACCTCACTGGATAGGGGAGTTAATACACATGACTCTGGGAATTACAGCAAGGTAATTAAGGGCATTTGTGAGAGAGCTCAGGGAAGCCAATTGTTCTCTGGTATTATTGATTGAGTGATAAGTCAAGTAATGTTAGCATCAAGTAGAGAGACCAGGCCAGACCAGTAAATAAAAGAGTGATACATTTTAAACGCAATTGTTGCAAAGGGCACTAAGCAATCACTCTATTAAATAAATTGCTTGGTGCTGAATGCATTTGGAGTTCCCAATATATCTCTGTGTATGGGTAGAGTAGAGNAGAAAAAAAAAAAAAAAAAAAAAAAAAACAACAACTGAGTAGAATAATAACGTGAGCTATAAACTGAGATTACCTGTCCAATCAGGCTGCTGATAGGAACATGTGGCTGACAACAGACCACAAAGCAAAGCCATAAACTGGGTAACTAGACATATTAATAAAAACACAGGGAAAATGTGGGGACATGTAAGCCGTGATGCCCAGCACAGGTGCTCAGAGAAATTAGCCCATCAAGGACACAGCTTAAGGCAGGGCATAGACCGAACCTGACCTTAGGATGGAGGGCACCCTTTGCCAGTGCATGTGGGTTGCCCATTTCTTTCACTTGGCTTTTGCATTGCCTTTTATTTTGCCTTTGGAATGAACTGCCAATACTTAAGACTTGGGAAATTTCACATAAAAAGTCTGATTCCTGGCATTTTGTGAAAGATTAAGACCTGACAGCCCGGTGGCCACTTTGCACATGATGGGAATTTGCTCTACCTTCAGGGAGGGAGGAAGGGAGTGCCCCTCTCCACTCCACATGCCAGCATGCCTTACTGATGCACGCGGCCTCCCGGGTCCCGGGCACGTGTGGTCTTGTCACTCACAATTATGAGCTACATCTTCTTCCCTAACAGACCAAGCAGAATGTCCAGTACCATTTGGTTCAGGGGTTGGAGAACACAGACTTCCCTGGCCATCGTGAGTTTATATGCAGCTGTAGCCTTCTTCATATATCACTGTAGAGATCATATAAAGATTATAAGAGTCCGTGTGTTCCATGCTATACGGGGAGAAAATCAATTCCTCATTCCTCCTAAAAGCTCACAATGCAACTGGAATTTTACCTGAACCAAGTAAACAGAATTGTCATCTAACGTGAATGGGGGAAGAAAGGTGTTAGAAAAAGACTTTATCGTTCTATTTTCAACCCTCCTATTATTATCGAGGTTCGACTGATTTTTTCCAGGGATGGGATTGTTACGGGGCGATGTTATGATGAACCCTGCAGAAACCATGCTTCGGGCTTTATAATAGAAACATTTTAAAATTTAAATCACCAGTGAAAGATTGAAGCCTTACGGCTGGGAAGACGTGATTTTTTTTTTTTTTTGCCATTTATTTTCCTGGAGAAGTACAGCCCGACTCAGCGTCTCTGCTCCTTAGCCCAACTGTCTTTATTGCAGGCAGGTGGAGCAACTGAGAAACAAATGAGTGACCTTGGACTTGCCAAGGTCATGGTAACAAGCCTTCTATCCCCCTGGATATAGACCTAGGGCAGAATACAGAAGATGCTCCCGGGAGGGAGGCACAAACTCCTTCCATCTGAGGCTGAGGACAGCGTTGCAAGGTGGCCTGGAGCCTGTCCCTGCTATAGTGAGACCCCCCCAGAGGGCTCATCTACATATGAGAGTAAACAGGCTTCAGAAACCACCTGTGCAGCCATGATCACTCTAGGTCATGGATGTGCAATGGGTATGACACGCCCAAGTCATCCTGAGCACTCAGGTGTGGGGGCAACACACACAACGTTCTGAGCACAGTGCCCGGCACAGAGCAAATGATGGATGCACACCGGCTCTCGGTGCTGAGAGGCTGGGGTATCAGCTAACAAGGGGTGAGGAGTCCAAATCCTGGTGTCCCCTTTTGTTGCGGGGAAAGTTATTTGATTGTTAATCCTCATCTATATAATTAGAATAATAACTCCTACTTTGTAAGAATTCCACAAGGTAACATGAAAAATGTAGCTCAAGGCAAGCAAATACATCATAAATGACACTATATATGACCTGTGTTTTTCCTAGAACCCATATTTCAGCAGTTGATTGGACATGGCCAGATGAATTGGACAGCTATTGGAACTTGCACCAATATCTGAGAATGACATTTCTCAAACAACGATACAGGAAATGAGTGCGTGCAAAGTAGTGTCCATTGCCTATCGGCTGCATCACCCGATCCTAAATTTCCGCGTGGGTGTGCTCGCATAGGAGCACAAAGCCCAGTCCTTGTCCCAATGTGTACCCACCATGATCTTAGGAGACCAATGGCCCATTACACATGCTTAGTTCATGTGCTCTTTGCACCTGGCGAGTGAAATGTTTCATGATTCATGCACTATTGTAAACTTTCATTTTCTTCACACAGACCTAGCTATTATGATCATTTACTCTTGAGGAAGGAAATACGAATTTAACTAAGTTAGTAGAGACAGCGAAGTAATAAGCCTGCTGTGCCCCTGGGTACAGACCTAGGGCAGAATACAGAAGATGTTCCCAGGAGGGAGGCATGACTCCATCAACGTCGCGAGGATACAGTGAAGGCGTGTGGGTTTTTTTGGTATTTCCCATCAAGACCCACAGTTGTCACGGCTTGGAGTCATTGTGCCTAGTTGACAACATTGTCATGAACTTGCACGCCATTTTGGGCAGGACAACGACCAACCGCAACCACCGCTGGAGCTGTTGGGGTTTCCTTTGCAATGAACTACAGGCCGTTAGCAAGAATCTCAGGCGCACCAAATAATCTGAATGTCAGGGAGGCTCCAGGGCCGCTGAGCAGTGGAGGGGTGTGCATGGGGGCTCAGGGCTCACTCTGGAGACGGGAACGAGCTGTGGCTTTCTGTTTGGGATTCAAGGCATACACCATCCAGAGGGAAGCGGAGATCCGTCTCATATTAAATGACATCCTCATCCTCTGAGCACCCCAGTTGTATATTCCAAATACATCAAACATGGTGAGAAGCCAGCCTTCATCTTACAGAGCAGCAAGCCTGTGGGACTCACCGCTCGCATATCCAAGCACACAGCCACCCACCCAAGCTTGGCGCGCTCGACAGCGGGCATTTTGCCCTTGCAGCTCTCTGTCTCCTCAACAGGTCTTGAGGACTCCACTGGTCACCTGCTACAATGAGGTTTTGATCCGATTTTCCAGCTGATGACTTCATTCTTCCAGAGTGAACACTAACTGCTTTGAGCTTTTCTGGAAGTTGCTTCAAGTGGAAAGTGAGAACGTCTATGTTAGAGCAACAAAAGCTCCTATCATGAGTTATTGCTTCCTCAGTGTATTTGAGAAATAACCTTTCATTCCAAGTCCAGAATTTTTCTCCTCATCAGCAAAGAGTTGGCGTCAGGCTTCCGGGTGAACGGCGCCCTGCTAAGCCAAATGCTCCGAGGCCGCCGCCCCCCAAGCTCTTTTGTGACTTTTCCTTATTTTTACAAAGACACGCCATCTGCGTCCAGACGGTCCAAAGGGATAGTCTTCTGGGCTGTTGATCATATGTTAGCCGCTTCTGTGAGTGCTGAAGTCCTTTGGGAGCTCCCAAGTCTACCTTCCTCATTCAACATGTATGAAAAATTCATTGAAGCTGCTATTTGTCAAGAGACCGTGAGAGTTTCCTCTGCTTTACCTCAATTCATGCTTGAATTCCAACACCCACCTCGGAAAACTACAGTCTCTGGTGCTTTAGGCCCTGTGTCCTTCTTCCCTTTCTTCTCAAAACTACACTGTCTGCCATTTATTTTCTAAGAATAGAAAAGATGTCACTGCATTGGCTCTCAGTCTATACAAAGGATCGTGTAACTTACGGGAGGGGCTGTAATTTTGCCAGTGGAACTTTATTGTAGCACGTCTGGCTATAATCTCAGAAGGATAAAAGGCGGTCTGCTACTCAGGATGCTGTCTATGTCTTCAGAAAAAGCATTTGGACCTGCAATCGTGACGATAGTAGCGCACGGTCTCCCCGGCGCCGTCCACCCCGGGCAGTAACTGAAGACGCACGTCACTCCACGGCGGTGTGGCAAAGAGTCACTTGGTTCATAGCCAAACCTAAAATCCACTTTTTTGTTTTTTTCCCCCTCTCTCTTTAAGAATTTTGGTTTTTTAAAATCATTATTCGTTTTCATTTTGTTTCTCCACTGGCTAGAAAGTTCCACAATAATTGTCTTAAATCCTCCCTCGCTGGGAGGAGAGATGGAGAACCTCGCAGCAAGCAGGCAGGCGTCAGAATAGCTTCTTCCCAGAGAGCTGGAAGTCTCCTTGTCATTGAAATCTCAAACTCTATCACCGTAAAAAAGTAAAATAAAAAGGAACTGGCATATCCATTTCCATCTGTTTTACCCGTTCATTATACCTTGTTATTGAAAGGGAACACGATCAAGCCGTGTGACTCGTCCCTGACAGTTGAAACGGCACACGTTAAGCCCCTCACAGACACCTCGAAGAGCGAAGATCATTCCTGGTAAGGTATCACGTTGTATCCACAGACCCGCATGGTTCTAATGTCAAAGACAGAGGTAAGGGAGTGCTTAAGGGGTTAAGCAGGACCCACCCTGCTAGTGACACAGTCAGCCAGCAGGAAGGAGCCGGGGCCAGGGGAGGGGCCCCTTTCCTCGCAGGTCAGGCCACCCCTGTCTGTCAGACAAATACAATAGGAATTACTTAATTTAACACCGTTTCGGTTCTAATTGAATTCCATTTTCTAAATCCTGAATAAATACATTACAACTGCCGCTTCGGTCAAACGGAGAGAAAGAGCCATCTTTTAATGACTCCCCTGTGGGTTTAATGCCTATTCTATCCTGAGAATAATGACTCCGACAGCCCTGGAATACATTGAAGGGATAATGGTTATTTAAACATGTCAAGTCTTTACAGAGCAGATAAGTATTTTAATTTGCATTTATGAAAATCAAAAAGTAAGCACGGGAAACAGGTGCCGGTTTGTCTACTCCCTAAGCCATGGAAAACATGGAGCTGCAGAATCAGAACGTGAGAGGGGAAGAGAAGCTTTGCACCATCAGCCCCACTTCCGTTCTTTCCTGAGAGGACCTGCTACCAGCCTGTGTCCCCCATACAGCGCTCTGGTGAGTGGTCTTTGAAACAGCACATCTGGTCACACACCTGCCTGGCTTTCCAGCTTCAGCTCTGCCATCAAGACCAACAGCCATGGCCCTGCTGCTACTGTGGGGCTCTGCACAGCCACGTCCTTGGTGTTCTTCAATTTCCAGTCCCACCTACTCACTGATTCCTCACACCTCAGGACCTTTGCACATGCTGTATTCTGTAAACCTCACACTCACCATAATTTGTAATTATCTAATTATTTATGTCATCACTGGATTAATGTGTGTCTCCAGATAGGCAGTAAATTAGCGGTCTTATCGAATTTGTTCAATATCATAACCCCAAGCACATTTTGCTGAGCACAATATATGCTCTCCATAAAGTTTCTGATTGAATAGAGGAGTGAATCAATCAATTGATGTTTTACTTTGCAAATTCTGTGGAGCCTAAAAATAAATAAGCAATTTAGTCAAGCTGTCTGTTGATTACTCCCATAATCCTATACTTCCTAGGTTCCGAGTTATTTCATGTTCATTAATTTCCATATTCTTTCCTCTAATCTCCTTTTATTCCATCCCTTAAAATTCTCAAACGGGCTACCCCATCACAGTGTACCCAGGAGACATTGGACTCCTCTCCCCGGTACTTAGACCAATGCCCCGTCATTTTCTGGGTATGTGTTTCTTTCCTGGGGCTGCTTTGAAAGTGGTGCAGCTATATCTCCCTGTCAAGTGCTGCACAGCCCAGGCAGGGCTAGCCCAAGACGTAGTCCAGATGCACCCCTCTGTACGTGCACCTCATTCCTCCCCTACGTACCCCTGCCCACGCTCTCTGAGAATGTGGCTGTGGACGGCCCCCACCCGCCTGAGCATGAATAGAAACATAGAGGGACCACCCACCTGGTCTAAACTGGAAGCCCAGGCTCCTCCTGCACCTGGTGGAGACTTCAGGGGCAGAGAGAGCCAGTGGTGGGCTGTTCAGCAACCAGCTTTCAGGGGGAAGGGCGGGAAGGTCCTGATTTGTAGCACCTGCCCATTTCCCTGGTGTAACTACTCTCTGTGCAGCCAACTGCAAGTCACCAGTGTGACCACAAGAATGAAGCTGGGGGCCCAAGATCTACAAAGAACTTCTCAAACTCAATACACAAGAAACAAATAAACAAATCATAAAATGGGCAGAAGATATGAACAGACACTTTTCCAATGAAGACATACAAATGGCTAACAGACACATGAAAAAATGTTCAAAATCATTAGCCATCAGGGAAATTCAAANAAATCAAAACCACACTGAGATACCACCTTACGCCAGTTAGAATGGCAAAGATAGACAAGGCAAGAAACAACAATTGTTGGAGAGGATGTGGAGAAAGGGGATCCCTCTTACACTGTTGGTGGGAATGCAAGTTGGTATAGCCACTTTGGAAAACGGTGTGGAGGTCTCTTAAAAAGTTAAAAATTGAGCTACCCTATGACCCAGCCATTGCACTACTGGGTATTTACCCCAAAGATACAGACATAGTGAAGAGAAGGGCCATATGCATCCCAATGTTCATAGCTGCATTGTCCACAATAGCTAAATCGCGGAAGGAGCCGAGATGCCCTTCAACAGATGACTGGATTAAGAAGCTGTGGTCCATATATACAATGGAATATTACTCAGCTATCAGAAAGAACGAATTCTCAACATTTGCTGCAACATGGACGGCACTGGAGGAGATAATGCTAAGTGAAATAAGTCAAGCAGAGAAAGACAATTATCATATGATTTCTCTCATCTATGGAACATAAGAACTAGGATGATCGGTAGGGGAAGAAAGGGATAAAGAAAAGGGGGGTAATCAGAAGGGGGAATGAAGCATGAGAGACTATGGACTCTGAGAAACAAACTGAGGACTTCAGAGGGGAGGGGGGTGGGGGAATGGGATAGACTGGTGATGGGTGGTAAGGAGGGCACGTATTGCATGGTGCACTGGGTGTTATACGCAACTAATGAATCATCGAACTTTACATTAAAAACCAGAGATGTTCTGTATGGTGACTATCATAATATAATAAAAGATATTATTATAAAAAAAATAAATTGTAAATATGTTAAAGGGAGAAAAAAAAATGAAGCTGGGGGGAGGTGAGCTTAAGGAAGACTGGGCTTGCTACCCAACACCATGTGCTTGCTTAATAGCTTTGTCCTTGCTTCCTCCTTCCGTGGAAGACGGTCTGTCTCCGGCTGCCAGCACCTGTGAGAGGGACAGGGACGAGCCTCTTCTCCAAGTGCTCATGAGCCTATGTTCTTCCCGGGGATCTTCGTCAGTATTCAGAAATGCCTACCCAGCTTCCTACGAAAAAGGATTTTAAAGGCCCACACACCTACTTCAGATATTTTTTGGAAGACATCCCTGCAGCTTTAAAAACTTCAATTCAAAACGTAAGCAAAATTCTAGAATATCTGCTTGAAAATAATTTCCTCAAATAAGAATAATGGTAAAGTGAGCAAATGTAGAAGGGAGATATAAACACATGAGAAACCCCGAGTCTCAAGTGTTTGCTGCCGTTTACCTTGGGGTCTTGCAACGCCTGACTCCTCCCCCTTCAAGCACAGGGAGCCAGCAAGGCCATTTGCCTTGGGTTTTGCCTTGAAGAGCAGAACAAGAGGGCTTGGCTGATGGTGGAAGGGAGAGGATCTTGTGTTTTGTTATGGGGATGTATGCATGTCAGACAGGAGAGGGGAGAGAGAGAACAGAAGGGGGAGAAAGGGAGGGGGAGTCCTGGCTATGGGTGGGGAAGAACACCAGCATTTGTCTGATGAGCTATAAGCAGCAGCAGAGCTCGGAGCACCACTGCTCCTGCAATCTACATCTCAGAAGTTTGAGTCGAGGTCAGGTAGAGCCAGCAGAATCTCGCCCAGCGAGGACACGGCAGCTCCTTACCAAGACCCCTCCCAGCCGAGCATCTCCATCCACCATCACCTCTGACACTCGGCTCCCTGGCGCCCACGTGCACAGTGCTGGAGCAGATGTGAGACCCCCGCCCGGCCGTGTGTGCAGTGGTCTGGAAATAGATCTCTTCTTGACGGTGATAATTCCTACCTGTCCCTTTACAAATTGAGCTGCTTTTTAAATGCATGATATCGCCACCCTCCCCTTCTCTTCATGGATCTTAGGACGTGTCCACACAGCACCTTGCCCCAAACATTGCTCTTAAGAGGATAGGTCAGAAATAGTGGGGTTGTCAGCCCTGCTATCTAATTGCAGTGTTGCCGAGGGTATGGGGAAATGAGCCCTCTCACTGACTGTTGATGAGAGAGTATATCTACGGAACATCTTTATGTTGTTTTTTTATTCATTTAGTTTGATTTTTTTTTAATTTTGGAGGGCAGTTGGGCAGTATCATTTAGAAATTAAATGTGCATAACTATCGACCCAATTTCATTTCTAAATCTATCTGTAAAAATAATAGCACAAATGAACAAAGATGCACATATATGGATAATCATCACGAATAACAGTGGGAAATTAGGAACAGCCTAAACAATTAACTAGAGTGGTCTGTTAATTTGGGGGAATCCATATAATAGCATACACTGTGAGTCTCTCTAGACCCCGATGTTCCTATAAGCTTGGCACGTATGAAATTACTCAGTTAGAAACAATGCTGAGCACATGGCAGTGTTGACTACTATAATTTCCTCTCAATTCCGATCCCCTTTTCCACAATATAAAACGCCATTCATTCATTTATATGACCAATATCTACTATGTGCCTACTATACACTGATGGCAAGACCTCAGTGAGTTGTATTGAACAGAGCAGACTTGAGTCAGGGAGCAGAGAGAGGTGTGACGTGGAGGGGCAGACCCCATGGAGCACACACCAAGGAAACCCCCCAGGAATGGTGAGGGAACCCCAAAGGATGGGAAGCCGGCAACAACTTGGAGCCATGGCGAGCCCCAACTCCATTCCAGAAACAGCATTCAGCAGAAGCATGGAGACCGGCTGGAGGCAGCAGGTCACAGGTGGCCCACAGTTCAAGCAAAAGGATGATGGTAGTTTTGGAAGGAAGGGTAGTCACTCAGGAGGCAGTGAGGAAGGTAAGTTCTAGAGATGAACTGAACTTGAGGGTGGAGGAGAAAGCAGCACCAGGATAGTCCCTATGTTTTGAGCTTCAGCATCTGGGCAGGTGATGGAGTCACGGTATGTTGTGTGGGACACTGGACAAGGAACAGTTGTGCCTTGTGGGAAGGGGTGATGAAGATGTGGCCATTCTGGGATGAGAGGGGATTTGGTCTTTCATGGATGCCCACCAAAGAATCTTTCCTGAAGAAACAAATGGCTTGAGGCTTTTATTGAGTTATTCAAATCCTGTTTATTTAACAGAAGTAACTGGACAAGGTAAAGCAAAATGGTAGCTGTGTGGTTCGTCAGGTGTCTGAAAGGAGTGATGCATAACTGCACATCGTGGTCACCCCTCTTCAAGAAGACCTAGCAAGATTGAGAACGTTGACCTTTTGATCCAACCAGAAATGGCGACACATGAATTTGAACCCAGGTCTGCCTGGTTCCGGGAGTTTTTGCCATTCTAAGGGCATGTTGCAAGATTCCTGAGAATTTTTCTGTGGAGATTAAAAAAGAGGAATTTTGAAAGTAATGAAAACGTGAGATAACACCTTGCAGATTTCCAGTGTGAGATACAACTGGCAGGTGTTCACGAGCCTTGGCAGGCACTCAGATGGTGTCTTAGAAGATGTACCAGCCAGATAGCCAGATAAGATCAAGTTTCTATAATGGAACTTTTATACACTGAGAGAGAATGAAATACAATTTAAGCAAAGTGGAGTCAAAGACTTCAGATTTACTTCAGTGATGGAGAGTCCTGGAGAGATTACTGCTTCCACCTTTACAACAAGTAAAGAACCAAACTGCAAGCCACTGACTTTTCTTGAACCCACCAAAGAACCAAGGTTGCACAGCAAACAAAAAAAAAAAAAAAGGAAAGAAAAGAAAAGAAAAAAAACCCCAAAACCCACACCTGGGGAGAAACAGATGCTTTCAGGGAAAAAGAAGACCCAAGCATTTGCTTACACAGGGCAGATGTTGCCTGATCGTGCATGCGCTGGTAGGAACTTTCATCTGTAAAGTGTTAACTAGTTGATGAAGGCCCCTTGAGGGCAAGCAGGAGGGTCAAGTGCATGGGGACTACCACCCAGGTAGGGGTGTGCCTCCCTTCCAAACGCACCAGGTGTTGTGTGTGGATAGCAGATGTGCCAGTGGAATATATATCCACCACAGCACAAAGGAGGGGAGGGGGAAGAGGAACATATCCGTCAGCCCCTTACACTACCTACAAGGTGTATGACATTATTGGAAGGTGAACTTAGGTTCTTTTTTTAAGTGTATGTTGTTAATACTAAGGAAACACTTAAAAAATTAAGAGGTATAAATTAAGATGAAATAAAGTAGACTCATAAAATGGTCATTTATACCTAGAGAAAGCAGAACAGAAAAAGGCGGAATTTTTAGAAAAATAAATAGAAAACAACTAACAAAATGATGACTTTTAACCCAGTTACATCAATAATCATCTTAAACGTGAACGGCCTCAATACAACAGTTAAAAGACAGAGATCGTGAGGTTGGGTTCAGAAAGAGGAAGACTCGGCTCTATGTGGTGTAGGGGAAATTAATTTTAAATATAAAGACATACATGCATTAAAGTAAAAGGATGGTGAATGCTCTACCATGCAAAGACAGACCGATAGCGAGCAGAAGTATACCAATTTTATACAAAGCAGAATGTGGAACAAGAAGTATTACCGGAGATAAGAGGGATATTGCATAATGATAAATCCATCAATTTTCCAAGAAGATGTAGTGCCCTTAAATATATATGCAACCAGCACCACGGCTTCAAAACACTTGAAACAAAAGAACTGACTGATCGGAAGGCAGACAGAAAAATGTACAATTACAGCTGGAAACTTCAATGCTTCTCACTCAGTCACAAGTAGGTAGAAATCAGTTAGGACACAGACAACCTGAACACCATCGTCAACCATTTGACCTGATTGACATTCCTAGAACACCCCTCCCAACAAAGGCAAGATATCTATTTTCTTCTAAGTTGTGCGTGCAACACTCACCAGCAGACACTATGCTCTCTCCTATAAAACAAACCTTCACAAATGTAAAAGAATAGAAATTACAGAAAGTATTTTGTTAGACAAAGAATTAAACTAGAAAATCAATAACAAACATATCTGGAAAATCTCTACATATTTGGAAATTAAGTAATATACTTTTCAAAAAGACAAGGGGCAGGAAGGAATTCTCTGAGGGAATTAAAACAATTCTGAGCTGAATGACAATAAAAATACAACATATCAAAATGTGTGGGACGCAGGTAAAGCAGAGGTTAGAAGACAATTCGTGATATGACATGATGATGATGATGATGATAATAATAAGCAGCAGAAGAAGAAGATTTAGAATCAATAACCCAAGTTTCCACTTTGAGAAATTAGACCAGGAATACTAGTTAACCCCAAGGCAAGCAGAAGGAAGGAAATAATAAAATTTAGGATGGAAATCAATAAAATTGAAAGCAGAAAAACAATAGACAAAATCAGAAATCAAAAGCTGGTTCTTACAGAAGATCAGTAAAATTCATAAACCTATAGCCAGGAAGACCCAGAAAAAACAGTGTGTCTCAATTTATCAGCATCAATAATGACGGTGTCATCACTCCTGGTCCCCCAGATACTGAGGGCAGTGAGGAAATTACACGCACAACATCATGCTGATAAAATCAACAACTTAGATGAGAAGCACCAAGTCCTTGAAAGACACGAGCTCAGGAAACATACTCAGGAAGTAGATAGCCCGAGTGGTCTCATGTATATTAAAGAGACAAAATAAGTTAAGAACCTTCCAGAAAGGAAACCTCCAGGTCCAGGTAACTTCACTGGCAAATTTTATGAAACATATAAGAAAGAAACAATAGAAAATCTACATGATACCTTCTAGAAAATCTGGACAAGAGAACACTTCTCAATTTATGTAATGAGGTCAGGTTTAATATCAATACCAAACAAAGACATTAGAGAAGGAAGGAAGGAAGGAAGGAAGGAAGGAAGGAAGGAAGGAAGGAAGAAAAGAAGGAAAGAAAAGAGGGAGGAAGGAAGAAAAGACCAGACCACTATTTCTTATAAACATAAATGCAAAAATTCTCAACAAAATAAAGCAATCTGAATCCAGCAACATGTGAGAAAGATAACCCATCATGATTAAATAGGGTTTATCGAAGGAATGCAAGTCTGGTTCAACAAAGTAAAATAATATAATTCACCATATTAATAATATAAATAAAAAACTAAGGACCTTTTAATAGATACAGAAAATTAATCAGACAAAATCTAGCAGTAATTCATGATAAAAGGTGTTGGCAAACTAGGAAGCCAAAGGGAGCATCTTTGAATAAGGAACAAGTAAGAAAGCATGACTTACCGCTAACGGCACACCGAACCGCGAGAGGCTGGGTGCTACTCCCCTAAGATCGGGAACGAGGCAAGGACACCCCGGCCACCACTCCTGGCCACCCCATACTGGAAGGCCTGCCGGGGACATCAGGGAGTAAAAAAGTACAAAGTTTAGAGGTGTGCAGTTTAAAAAGGAACAAATGAAACTCCATCTGCAGGTGGCAGGATTTTTACTTGGAAAACCCCAGCCATCCACAGGAAAGGTTCCGGAACTGTGGCACTGTGGCAGGAGCCTCACCCGGACCACGGCCCCCCCGCTGCCCGTGGTCTCGCACTGTCCCTCACAAAGGCCAAGCACGAACAGCAACGTTCCCCGACCCACGCTCACACACGAACTCACACCTGTTCCTGCACACACGTGCACATTCACTCACACATCCGCACTCACATACACACACACTACTCACACACACCTGCTGACACACCCACTCGTGTGCACACACGCTCCCACACTGACACACTCACATCCCATCCCCGGGGCCCGGCACGGTGCCTAGCACAGCGCAGGGACCCAGCAAACACCTGTGTTGAACAGGGGAGCATCGAGGATGGAGGGGAGAAGAAGAGGGAAGAGGGGCTGGAGGAGGGAACCCGGCCGTCACCCTCTGACTGAGCTCCGCAACTCTCCTGTCCCGGGCGCGGGGCCGCGGGCTCCCGGGGCCACCTTGCTGAGACAAAGCTTCACAGCTTTGCGGCACTAGACAGACACACACCTGACCTCCCCCAAGTTACTGCCTCGGTAACGAGCCACCATGCCTCCTGCTCGTGAGTTCAGAATGTGTTTCCATGGTGACCCTCGGGTAATTAACTCCCTGGAAGGTATCCAAGATAGGCCAGCATCCTCCAGCTTTCGGCACCACAAGGGGTCCTTCCCACCCAGAGCCGCTCGTTTTGGAAAATTAGCTGCGTGTTCAAGTTGTGGGAAGGGACATTTGTCGCCTTTTAACCTGGAGGAGCTCACTCGGCCCTCGACAGATGCCATCAACTCTCCTCCATCACAGGGAGGACGCTCTGGTCCTGCGGGTCCCCCAAGAGCTGATGGGTGCCCTCGGATCTACTCTCAGAGCCAGGAAGGACCCAGACAGAAAGATGAGGTGGGACAGTGTCTAAACTTCGGTCAGTGCAGGCCTGGCTTTGGAAACGACAGACAAGTCCCTCCAACACGCGGTGGCAGGGAGCCTGAGGGCCCTCAGAGCAGGGCTGACAGACAGACTGTTTTCCGTATCACACGCTCTTAGATGGGTGTTTCTTGCCAACATTTTGAAGTTCATTGTTTAGATTCTTTATACTTGAGGCAAAACTTAAGAGGAGACAATGATCACATGTTGTTGAAACAATGGTGATAAATTCTAAATAGATATAATTACCCCGTGGCCTGAAAGGAAACTGCACACAATTAATACCGAAATCTGGCAAGTGCACGACCTGAAGAAACATATAATTTATCAGGTGAGGAAATTTCAGGGACGCCCCATCCCGTAGCGCTGCACACCACGTCGTCTGGACGGAAACGGAATCCCGCTGCTGGTAAAGCACCTCGTGTGCGGCCCCCACCTCGCCGCCCCGGTTCTGGGAATCCTGCACACCCCACCGGGATCCCCCTGGGAAAGTGTGTGCTCCAGGAGACCGGCCTGGATGCAGCACCCAGAGCTAAGGGAATTCAGCTGTCCGAAGGCTCTGGTACACATGGCTTTTACCTGGAGAAAACGCAGCACGCGAGCAAGTTAAGTGACATACAGGGAGCAGCCGCAGAACTTGGAGACGTTGGCAGTATGAGCAAACCCCCACCAGCTCTGCACACTTCAGGGGTGGTGATCAGACTGCCAGGGAGCCTAGCGGTTAGGAATGTGGCTCGGAATCCGACCCTCCCACTCCACCCCTCCCCTGCTGCTGACTGGCTCTGAATCCTAAAGAGTTTTGTGACCTTCCCGCGCTCTGCTCTCCTCGCCCCTGTAACACGGATTGCTTGCTTCTGGGCTGAAGGTGAAGTGCCCGGCAACTACGTGCGTGCCCAGTGAAAATCAGCTCGGACTCTCCGCAGGGACATTTGATGCCTAGATGCTCAGATCCCATCAAGCATTCAGACCCTTCTGGAACGAAGCAAAATAAAATGAACAGTTCACCTGCGATCAAAATCGTGTACATGCAGGGGGACGCAGCCTTCCGTGGTCACGTTAAGAAATGCCCCAGCAGTTCCAACCCCCGGGGTCACCTTCCCAGCAGGAGCATCTGAAGGAAACTCAAGGCTTCTTATAGGAAAGCTGTCGGTGCTTACACTTGGACATAAAACCCCCAGGAAAATTAATTCCCCTGAGCCAGTTGTCTCATTGGGGGGTGGAGGGGGGCCCTGCAGCCAGGCAGCTCCGCGTCCTCCCGGGAGTGAGGGCAGGGCGTCTGGGTCCCCGCGCCTTGCTGAGCACCCGAGCTCACTCCGCTCCTCTCCGGTCCGCTCCCGCTACACCAACTCATTCCAGGAGGCAACTACACCCTCCCCCATTAAAAGCAGCTGTTTTATTTCTGATTGACTCTCTTTTGAGCACATCCTCCAGAATCAAGTTGCTTGAAGGGTAATTGTTTCCGACAAACATCTTGTTTCTTTCTCTCCACAGCTGTGGCTCTTCAATCGCTAGAATACCATCTATTGACTGGCGTATTTATGGCTTGACTTTTTCTCTCCTTCCATTGTGGTTCTGTGTTGTTTGGTTCTCTTAGTTTTGGGGGGGGCTGTGTTCTTTAGGTTTTGGGGGGAGTTATTTTTTGCTTTATTGTATTCCTAACAAATAGTATAAGAAATTTCTGTTTTTAAAGTTTTTATTTTTATTTTATTTTTTTAAGTAGGCTCCACGCCCGGCATGGGGCTCGAACTCATGACCCTGAGACCATGACCTGAGCTAAAGTCAAGAGTCGGACATTTAACGGATTGAGCCACCCAGGCGCCCCGTTTTTTAAGTTATTTCGAAATTAAATGTCTCAGTAAAACATCCTGGAGAGTTGAGTGAGTGCACTCGCTGACGAGCATCCGTGTTTTGAAGAGCGGGTGGTCAGTGGATCAGTGCCCAATGTTCGAAGATCACCTGTGAAGGCTCTGGAGCCATGTGCCAATCAGTTCCATGGAATCCCAGGGATACGCTGCAAACTCATGCACATATTTAGTCCATCACCAAAACTGTCTAGGAGGCAGCTACTGTCCTCTTGAAGATGTCTAGGGACAGGATTCCTATCATCTGACTCGAGTCACAACGGCTTCCCTCTGGATCCCCTGGCTTCTAAACAACCTTGTGGGGGAACAGCGCCCTCTGAAGGGAAGGGTCCCCTCATGGAGCCTGACAGAACCAGTAGCCTCCACCAGGCTGACACATGAATGGGGCGGGGGGCAGAGGGAAAAGCCCCGGCGGTCTTCCCGAACAGCGTGACTGCAGACCTCCACGACTGACAGGGTCATTCTAGAGATGCCAAAATCAGTCCCATCTTAGAGACGCTGTTCCCGTTCAGCCCTGAAGGCCCCCGCTTAACACTGGACCTCACGCCCACCGTAGGTGATGGGACCAGGGCTTCAGAAAGCGGTACCTGTGTGGGTGGGAGTAAGTCTCAGGGGCACTGAGGAATGGCCACGTTCCCTATTTCTGCTCGAAGCCAGGATCCAGCCACACGCCACTTATGTGCTACTCACTGTTCACGGTCAGCACATTTTCTGTGTCCCCCTCTGAATCCCAAACTCTGCAAAGCCGAGTCTGTGTCTGTCTTGTTCCGTGTTTGTTCCCAGGACACAGCTCCATGCCTGGAACAAAGGGCTTCTGGAAGAAACAATGAGTGAGCTTTGGGTTGAGAAAGGAGTAGACCAGGTCGACAAGGTGACCACAGCACAGTGGCCAAAGGCCCGTGTAAGAATTATAATTACAGTTATAGGGAACATGTAGGCAAACATATTAAAGGCAAAAAAAATCTTTTAACATTAGAATATAACATGTCTAAGAGATGTGATTATTAAAACTAGTGATGTGATTATTAAATTGTGAACTTGTTTTAAACAATAGGTCCTTTCCCCATGCTGTCACCAAGGAGCCGTCAGGATTCATGCGGGGCACCCTAATACATACAGGTTGTGATCTTGAAAACTAGTCTTCCATCAGAGGAATCGGAGCTCCTCAGAGAGGAATTGATTTGATTTCCAGGGAAGAGCGAAGTGAAGATGATCCTGGAACATCTTATTGCCAGAAAGTGAGAATCCTTTCTAAAAATGTTGGGGTATAGTATCAAAAGGACAAAAAAAAAAAAAACTAATCAAAGTGGCTCCTGATAGACACTGTGACACTGTCACCATCACCAAGAAAGTGATAATTATAGGTAATAGGAACTAGCCGATTCAATGAAAAACCCCTGGCCCATAATGACACTCAAAATGCGGAGAGTTGACATAAGTCTTCAAAGCCTTCTGTAAAAGACTGATGGGGTTTTGAAGATGTGTTGGCGCCAGATTGCAGCCCACAGACACTTGCCGGTTAACAGGACAAAATGTAATTACACATTGGGAGGATCTAACAGGCCCCACTGCAACCCAATGATAGAACCTGTCGTCACCGACCTCATGCGAAGCCCATGGCGTCACTACCGGCTCCCAGAACTCCGCCCCTCATTCAGACTTCTCAGTTATGGACCAATGTAGTCCCATTATTGTTTAACCCAACTTGAGTTGATTTTTAGTGCGAATCAGATAAGAAGCAGCAAGTAACTAAAGAGCCAAGAACATAACTGGGACTCCAGAGAAAGCTCATCCTTCCATCTTCCTGGTCAGTGAGGAAACTCTGAGAACCTCCATCTCTTGGGACTGTGGTCAAAATCTGCCTGAGAGAGCTGGATTGTCTGTGCCTTTAGCAAACACGAAGTTACTTCTCCAATCAGCTTTACCCACCAAGATAGGAAACCAGTCGGAGTGCCGCCATTTTGGTCCAGGGCAGGATCGCCCAGGAAGGGACGCTGTTGGCCATTGGGTCTTCCTTTTGTCTTGGCTGATCTTCCAGGCAGGCTTCCCATTCTTTGAAATTCCTCAGGAATGTGTCTAGGAGCTGAGCTTCTAAATTCTCAGTGCATCCTTTCTCCACCTCCCCTCGACTGCAGGGTGTCACCTCACTTCTCAAACCTTAAAATGGCCGGCACAAAGTCATGTATCATTTGGAATGGAACGATTTGCAGGACCAGTGGCATTTGTCATCATCTTGGGAACATGGGTGATGAATTCTACCGGACTTCCATTGCGAGTGTTGGTGGAAATCATGGCATCACGTATCTCAACGATGACAAAGTTTTATCTACTAAGAGGGAGTGAGGAGGTTATTTCATTAATTTCTGAACCTGCATCTTGGTGTGCAATGCTAGATTGGCTGAGACCGGACAGTCAGGCTGGCACCCCACTTTTCTGCCCTGGTGACTTGGCATGCCTCTTCCTCTTGTACTGGAGCTCCTTGCTCAGCGTTCCTCAAAAGCTCAGTTGTTTTTTTTTTTAAAGATTTTATTTATTTATTCAACAGAGACAGAGACAGCCAGCGAGAGAGGGAACACAAGCAGGGGGGGGGGGAGAGGAAGAAGCAGGCTGCTAGCAGAGGAGCCTGATGTGGGGGCTCGATCCCATAACGCCAGGATCACGCCCTGAGCCGAAGGCAGACGCTTAACCGCTGTGCCACCCAGGCGCCCCTCAAAAGCTCAGTTTTAACAAAGATTTCTTTCCACAACCTCCACAGTATTCAAGGGATGGAGACATGCATGTCAAGTATTTAAAGCCATTTGCAAAAACGTGGAGATTTCCTAATGCGAAACTAGCAGAGTGAGGCTGTGGATGGCAAAATTACCCGTTGCATACAGCCTTTTGGTGCTTGTCTATCACCCATGTGAGACACAGCGGAGGGGAGGACTGGCTGATTGAGCTGCTCAACGGACGCATCCAAAAATACGGCTTGGAATTAGTATTTATTTTCCGTAGCAAAGAACAACGGCACTGTTTCCTGCTGGGAAATTTACTATGCCTTTATTCTGTTTAACCAATAATACCTTATGGGCTCTTGAAAATTATATTCACTTAAAGATCAAGCAGCCATTTTCATCTGTCCTGATGGGAAAGTGTAATTGCAATCGGGTCCATGAAGCTCAGGTTCAGTCAGCGATTTGCTGAAATAACAGTAGTACAACCCCAGCCACTGCCGTCACGCTGGCCTCGTCCGGTCTGGCGCTGCCACTCTGTCCCGGCCACGCCCTCACGCAGGAAGCCATTCCTGCAAACTCTGTTCTTCCTCAATGTCCAGTCTTGCTCGTCTCCATGAATTTCTTTCCAGACGCACGTCTGCACTGATCTCCCTCTCCCTGGAGAACTCCATGCCCGTGGACCAATTGGCCCTCCCTCCCACCTCTCCCAACTCTCCCAAATCCGTGTCCTTGTCGTGTGGCTTTTCAGCTCCTCTCCCAAGCAAAGAGGCTCCTGGCACGCTGCGAGGCTGCATGTATGGGCAGGTTGTTCCGGACACTGGGATGTGGGCAGGGGGACCGTGTGCTAGCGTCCAGCCTCGGACAGTAGTTCAAAGCTGCCAAGCAAAGCCCACGTGTGACCCACAAACCCACCCAGTCCACACGCACACGTGAGAAATAAATGCTTATTCTATATGCCACGGAGATTTTGTGGTCTAACGTAGCAACACCTGAGGATACAACCTCCTACCGCATTTTTTCATGTAGCAAAATGAGTGTGGCGGGTATGAAACTCAGCCAACTGATACATGGAGTTCACACAAAATTTTCTTTCTTTCTTTCTTTCTTTCTTTCTTTCTTTCTTTCTTTCTTTCTTTCTTAATGATTTTATTTATTTATTTGAAAGAGAGAGAGACAGCCAGCGAGAGAGGGAACACAAGCAGGGGGAGTGGGAGAGGAAGAAGCAGGCTCACAACGGAGGAGCCTGATGTGGGGCTCGATCCCATAACGCCGGGATCACGCCCTGAGCTGAAGGCAGACACTTAAGGACTGCGCCACCCAGGCGCCCCTTCTTCATTTATTTAAAACTCAGCCTCATCCCCCAGCTCCATTGCACCGGCGGGCGGGGGCGGGGGGGAAATTCAACCTCAGCCTGTTTAACTGTGAGCACCTCCCTTCCCCGGGGGATGTAGCCACATTCTACAAGTTGACACAGAGGACAGAGAGAAGGCAAAGGTCCACATGCTTCTCGAAGCGAGGCTGACAGATGTACCTTGTCACGGCCCCTGAGGCCACCTGGAGATACCTGCCACACACGGCCACACCTCACATGGGCTGCTCTTCAGTTCAGGTCAAGCCAAAGTCCCCTTGGACGTTTTCTCACTCCCGGAGCACCTGCATTCTTCCTAAGCCATTCCCAGAAGAAAGACATTGTTTCTCTTTTCTGAAACCCAAGCTTCTCCAGGTTTGGTTTCCTTTCCTAGCACTAGGTTCTGGAAGCAGGGCCCATGCACAGTGCCCACTAGTGACTGTCCCCTCAGACTATTCACCTCCCCACCCAAGGATGCCCGTCTCGTCTGAGGGCAGCAGAGTCTGTCCTTGGTTTCCCCCCAAATTTACCAACTATTCACAAATCCTTTGTGTGCCTATAGACCTACGCTTTTGAAATTCGAAAGCTAGGAAGAGATTCCGTGTTTCTGTACGTTCTGATGTTCTTTTTCTCCTTTTGGTCAAAAACCACAGACATCCTTAAAAAGTACCTGTTGATTTCAAGGCAGTATCACATTTTGGAGAAGGGCGAAAGAATCAGTACATGTCTGTTTGCTGGTTCACAGAGCTTATGATTCAGTTCAACAACAACAGGAAGACACATAAGCAATTAATTAATTGCACAGAAAGACTTTAATATAGTTATTTAACTATATTTCATGTGTTTGAAACATTATGTAGGGATGTGGAAAATCTAAATGTGACCTGGAAGCTTTTGAAAATGCCACCCTGAACGACTAAATCAGAATCTTCAGGAACGGGCCCACATATGAGTAGATTTTTGAAAGCTACCCTGGGGCATTGAGTTGGGAAGCACTGTTTCACAAAACCCTAACACTCCCAACAGACTCTCAGCTTTGCAAAACCTCTCATTTCCCTCCAGGAAGCCCCAGCACACTTCCAGTTACAAATTCATTAGCCAAGATCCCTCTGAAGGAGAAAAGGGGACACGTGGACCATATGAATTGTCCCCACACAGTGCCCTGACACATGATAGGAAGAATAGTTCGCAAAATGACAGCCCAAGCCACCACAAAATAAAGCAAATAACAAATCCCAGGTCCTGGAGAAATGCATGTGGTGACTGTGGTCTGTTTCTGTGATGCATGAACACGGAGTAATTTCCATACAACCCGATAGTGTTCCAGGTTTCCAAACATCCACGAAAGCCATCTCTCTTCATCCCTTGCTAGAGAGTGCTCATTCTCTCACCCCGCTGAGCACCTGGTGGGACTCGGAGCTGTTTCCAGCAGACACTTCAGAAACACTTGCTGGATGGATGTAAAATGGGTAATACACAGCAAGCTCTCTTGTAAACAGACCTAGTTTCAATCACGATCACAAACATACAAATTACAGGCACTGGAGGGAACTTAGAGGGTCTCCCCAGCACGGAGCTCTGCAAACACCCCAGTGCTTGGATGCCACTCACACCAGTGAATTTGGGATGCCTGGGAATGGCCTCAAGGCACAGGTATTTTTTAGAAATACTCCAAGTGGTTTCAGCAAGCAGCTAAAGGTGGCACAAGGGCTAATTCTGGTTCTCCAGGTGTGGGGGTGTTAAATAACAATGGATTTCTTTCTTTTTTTAAAAGATGTATTTATTTGAGGCAGGGGAGGGAGGAGTAGAAGGAGAGGGAGAGAGAGAAACCCCAGCAGACGCCCCACTGAGCATGGAGCCGGATGTAGGGCTCGATCTCATGACCCTGAGATCAAGACCTGAGCCGAAACCAAGAGCTGGATGTTTAACCGACTGAGCCACCCAGGCGCCTCTAAATAACAGGATTTCCTTCAGTCCTTTGACTACACGGGGAGAAAGCAGCCTTCAGTATTGGTATGTGTTGTTGATCTGAACCTTCGACATGTGGAGCCCAGCTCGAGCGTGGAAGGACAGTGGTGTCTTCTCCAAATTTAATAATGTTTTCCTGGTTCCCTCAGTCTCCTGGTGGCTCCCTGACTCACAAAGTTGGACGCGGCAGGACTAAGATTCAAGCCTTGGTCTGTCTGGCTCCAAAGACATTATCACACACGTCTTTACGTGTGTAAAAAATGATCTAATGATGTCACTCGCAGGGAGCGCGATACCCATTGTTGGCCTGGAGACGTAAGGAAGGTTTCACAGAGGAGACATATTGGAGGTGAATCTCAATGATGGAACCTTGGGGACAGGGGACATATCTTTCAAGCAGAAAGATCAAAAAGTAAAATGTCAGTGTTAGGACTTGGCAGGGTTGGAATGCAGAGTAGAGGGTGGGTGCTAGCAAGAGGCGGCATGGATGAGTCTACTTACACACCGTGTGACGTGTCAGGGACTGGTATTTATCCAGAGAGGAAGTGGTGCCAAAGGAAGATTTTATGAGAAGTGATTGTTTTAGGATTTACCAGAGAAACAGAACCAATAGGGTGTATAGACACATAGAAAGAGATTTATTACAAGAGCAGGCAGGCTCACGACCCAGGAGAGGCAGTGGGGCAGATGGGGACACCTGCTGCAGAGTGTTTCTCTTACGTGGGAGAGGGCCAGTCTTTTTGTTCTTCACAGACCTTCAACTGATTGGATGAGGCCCACCCACATTAGGGAGAGCCATCTCCTTTTCTCTACCAATCAGAACGTTAGCCTCTTCCAAAAACAGAAACCCTCACAGAAACACCCAGAAAAATGTTTGAGCAAATATCTGGGCACCTGTGGCCCATCAAGTTGACACATAAAATTAACCTTCACAGGGGTGTTCTGATACGATCTTCATCGTGGCAAGAAGTTTCTGGATGCCATTAGAGAATGGATTTGGAAAAGAGGGTCTACAGGCATCTACAAAATGTTATTTGCAACCTGAGTGCGTTGTGTAAAGAATCACAAAACATCAAGTGCCCAGGTCCCAGCAGCAGTTAAAGAAAAAAAATCCTATTAACTTTGAAGACACTGGAGACCCCCCTCCATTCTCCCAGCTCCCGCCGCCAGCACCCTCTCCCCTAGCTCTTTCTCCTCAGAAGTAACCACTAATTTGTGCTCTTGTTTTCTTGCATAAATATTTCTATCTCCAAGGAATATTCTCACCTTTCTTGTGTTTTCAGTTTTCCAGTTCACAACTCCCAACACTTTCCTCGTGCTTACTGGCCATTCAGAATTCTTCTCTTGTGATGTCTTTTCAAGTTGTGGTGTCTGCTTTTTATTGGATTACCTTTATTTTACTGAAAAAGTGTTGTGGGAGTTATTTACATATTTTAAATACTTCAGCTTTCAGTTGGATGTGTTTCAAATGCCATCTCCCATGTTGAGCCTGGTTTAGGGGGTTTTGTTATGATTGGGTTTCCCAACACTTTCCACATCCCCGACCACGGGCGAAACCGTATCACACAGGTGCCATGTGCCTCCCTGGGCACACCACGTTCAAGAGTCACAGACACGTGGTCTTTTCAAGGACACCGAACATTTATACAAAGTGACCATGTACTGGGCCAGTTAAAGGTATTTCACGTTGAAATATGTTGAGGGCACATCCTTAATGTATTTCAGAGGATGGCTACTCTACCGATCAAATTATCCGTAATTAAAATGGAAATCGGTTATTTTTAAAAGATAACTAAAAATTTCATATGCTTAGATATTTTTGAAAATATATAATTCACTGATGGGATGAAGAATAAATCATGCTAAAAATTAAAAAGCGTTTCGAACCAAATGGTGACAAGAATCCTGCATGTCAAAACCTGTGAGGTGCAGCACGGGAACATTTAGAGAAAAATCTGCAGCCTCGAGTTGTCATGCTAGAAGAGAAGGCAGGTTGAGAATAAATGAACTATCGTGCACATTATCAAGAGATTACAGATTCAAGCACAATTCAGTAGAGGGAAGGAAGAAAGAACACATAAGAGCAGCAATTGATGAAATAAATAAAATAGGAAACTATCTTATAGCAGAAAGAACATGAAAAGAAATAATATATACGAGAGGTTTGAAAACAAACAAAACTATCAATAATTGTGAATAAAATTTCCAGATAAATTATTTGAAATCATAGGACAGTTTATTACGAGACCCAGAAAAAATTGCACTTCTACCAAATTAATTTCATATCACTCTACCAGCAGCAAACAGAAGTGAAAATCGAAAGCACATTAATTACAAAGGCACCCAAAAGCTAAAACCCAGGACTAATCTAACAAGAGCTCTGCAACACCTATGTGAGGTAAAATTATTAAATTTTACTGATGCACAAAGAAAACTTCAGTAAATAAGAGGACATGATATTAATGGGTCTGAAGATTCACTATTTTAAAATACATCAATTCTCTCCAGACTGATGGATGGATTCAGTGCAATTGTACTGAATATATTGTACCCCAATATAGCAAAAGTGTGTGTATAACGTGACAAGATCCCTAACCATTTAAATAGTCATACAAAAAGACAAGAACCAATGCATGGGGAAGAAGTGAGGAGGGAGAGCTTTTCCTACAATCATTAAGAGCACCTAGAATCATCCAGGTAACCTATATGAAACGGGAGAGCACCGGGACCAGAACCAGATGTCCCTGGAAGCGTCATCTGTGACCAAGCTGGCACGGTGGAGCGGAGGAGGGGAGGGTCACGAGGCTCTCAATAAATGGTGATGAACAGCTGGGTCTTCCTGCAGGAAAAAAAATGATACGTTTAGCTCACATCCTATGCAACAACCACTGTTTGTGGATTAAGGAAATAGATGTGAGGGGCGCTTGGTGGCTCAGTTGGTTGAGCAACCAGCTCTTGGTTTCGACTCAGGTCGTGATCTCAGGGTCACGAGATAAAGTCCTGTGTCAGGCTCCGTGCTCAGAGGGGAGTCTGCTTGGGATTCTCTCCCTCCCTCTCCCTCCGCCCCTCCCCTCTGTGCGCACTCTCTCTCTCCCTTTCTAAAATAAATCAATCTTAAAAAAAAAGAAAGAAAGGAATGTGAGAGGCACTTCTTTTTGAAGATTGCAGGAAACTGTGGAAGAGACTGTGTATCCTCACTGTTGATAAGCCAATTAATTGCCTAATTATCATAAACTCGTGAGCTAGCCCTCTTCTTGCAGTAGCTTGAAGACTGTGTCTTAGTTTTTGCTTCCGGCAGTTTCACCAAAATGTGTCTAGATGTGTGAATCTGTTTGGGGCGGGAAGCTTATTTATTTATTTACTTATTTACTTACTTATTTATTTATATTCTTCTTAAGAACCTCACCATCAACTCTATCTCGCTATCTCACTATCAACAAAGATGTAGGGACTTCCCCAATCTGTGAACTGGAGTCTTTCATCAGTTCTGGAAAATTCTAGTCTTAGTACGTATGTCCTTGTGAGTTCACAACTTTTGAATGAACTGCTATTTACTTGGAGCTTCATCTATGGGAATTCTTTGTTGATAGTGAGATCATTTCCTTTTGCTTCCGCAGGTTTCCAAGAACATTACGGACAAGGACTGTTTTAAACTCTGTTTCAGGTTTTGCAGACTAGGTTGTTATGTAAATTCAGGCCACAACTCTGAATTTTCGGGTTATCAATTTCAGGGCAGATCTTCCGTCTCAAATCTGCCTCGAGGTCTGAGAGGACGGTGTCCGTGCAGCCCCTGCGGCTGGATTTGCTTCCACTTCTCCTTCTAGGGGGGAGCAGCACTTTGGGGCCCCGCTTTAAGGGGGAGGAACCCTGACCGACTTGGCACCTTGGACAGGTCATGAGCTTTGCTTTCTCTCTCTGCACCTGCAGGCTGTAAGACTGAGCTCAGACACATTTGGCTGTCAGATGCCCTCAGGGGAGAACCAGCTTCCCTGCTCTTATCACCTCTCTGGGTTCCCGGTAATAATCAATTGCTGGCCTCCAAGTATAATTTACTTTCTTGACAGCACATCATGCATTTTAAAGTTTTTTTTTTTAATCCAGCATTTTTGGTTGGTGTCAGTGGGGGAGTTTGTCATATCTATCCCACCACTCTGCCAGAAGGCATTCTTTTTAGTAGTTGCATAAAATTCCACTTTATAAATGTCCCACTTTTTAGTCATTAATGGATGGAGAGTCAGGTTCTGAATTTGTTGTTTATTTCTGATGCAAAGAGTCTTTCAGCGTCCACCTTTAGGAGTGTGCTCTCAGCTATGCAGGGCGGGATCAAGGTAACGGAATGGCCATGTCTGTATGTGTGTGTGTTTCTAGATACATAGATTGATGGATTCACGAACAAACTTGCATTGTCTCATAGTGGTCACATTTGCCTCTTCTTTTTTCCCAACTTTTTATTTTGAAAAATAAATAGTTGCAAGACCAGTGCAGTGAGCAGTGCACGCACACACAGGCGGACGGTGAGCCATACGCTTCGGTAAGCACTGTTTTATTGAAACGTTTGAATCATGCAGCCATCGGGACACTGCGGGACTAAATGTATCAACATGTGTTTCCTCAAACAGCAACATTCTGCTACAGAACTACAATACTGTTGTCATACACAGGAAGTGCAACATTGACATAATTTTATTATCTAAAATATTGTTCGCATTCATGTTTCTCCAGTTGTCCCGACAACACCTTCTACAGTTGCTTTATTTTTTAATCCAGAAAAAAAAATCCAGAATCAATTAAGAATCACGAATTGCCTTTAGTTGCAAAATTCCCTTAATCCCTTTTTAATCTGGAACAGTCCCCCTGACTTTATTTTGTTTTTGTCTTTCATGGCTTTGATCTTTCTGATGAGTCCAGGGCAGTCATTTTGCAAAGCATCCCTCAGATGTATATAACTGAGCACCCCGTCATGGTTTGGCTCAAGATAATCACTTTGGGTCAGAATGTTCCACCGGAAATGGTCCCTTCCTGGCGCATCACAGCGGGGGGCACATGGGGTCACTTCTTCCCGTCACTCACCGTCGTAAGTTTGAGCTTTTGGTTAAGACGTGTCAGCGAGTTTCTCTCTTGTGAAGTTATCATTTGCCCAGAGAGGTAAACAAGCACTTTGTGCTCCTAGACTTTGAGACAACGTGGACACCCTCTTTACCCACAGCCCCTCGTCCCGTGCTTTCGGCAGCCGGTGATGGTTCTCGCCTGACTCAGTCATTATTACAGTGACTGTAAAATGATGATTCCCTGTCTCATTCCTCTACATTTAGTTGTTGACATTTCTCTGTAAAGAAGGGCTTTCTCGTGTCCCCTAACTTCTAAAACATTCCTTCATTCCTTCATCTATATGACTGTGGATTCACAGGTTCTTATTTTTTCTCTTATTTGATGTGCTGAAGCCCGTTCTTCTCATTTCTATTTTGATGCGGAGGTTTCCCTGGGCCTGGCCAGTGGGAGCCCCTCAAGCCACAGGGGCTTTTTTTTTTTAAGTTTTTATTTATTTATTTGACAGAGAAAGAGACAGACAGCGAGAGAGGGAACACAAGCAGGGGGAGTGGGAGAGGAAGAAGCAGGCTCCCAGTGGAGCAGGGACCCCGATGAGGGGCTCAATCCCAGGACTCCGGGATCGCGCCCTGAGCCGAAGGCAGACACTTAACGACTGAGCCACCCAGGTGCCCCCACAGGGGCTCTTTTGCTCCATCTCCAGCAATGACACTCAGTGTGGGCACAAGAGGACAGTCCCTTCTCCTCCTTCTGGCCCTGCTGTCCGGTCCACAGGGTCCCATGAGGCTGGTTTTATTTAGCGGGATGTGATCTAGAAGCCAATACCCTGCCCTTACTCTCTGAAACTCTCTATCCCCTTGACTTCCTGCCCCATCCCGTCCCCCCGCCCCCTGCTCTGCTCCTGCCTCTGAGCTTACCTTGAATTCATCTCCTTGTTGTCGGTCCTTCCCAAGACGCCAACACAATTCTCTTCCAGTCTCTCCGCGAATGACTTCACTCACTCCCCAGGCTCTGGTGATCATTCATCCTCTGTCAATCCCACGCCGCTGCCACCCCATGCTGGCTTGTCTCCCGAGCTCCTGCCCGCTGTTTACAACTGTAGACAGGCCACCACCTCAGTGCCCTGCGGGCATTTCAAACCCACTCACTTCACTTCCACTTAAAGACAGCAGCACCACCCATCTCCCAGATTCAAACACGCCACCTTCTTTCTCAGCCACCCAGTTTATCCAGCCACACATTCCACCACACTGACCCCAGAGATGCCTTGCACACTGTACTCTCCCCTCTGCCCTCACTGCTGTGTAAGTATCGACGCTCGCTGAGCTGACTGTCCTGCACTCTGCAACCCTTCCCACTTGTCTGACTTCTTACACCAGAATTACTCCCCAAAGTGGTCGAGGTGGCCTGTGCGGCACGCATTCTTCAGCAATCCCCCTCTTCCTTCCCAGGGAAAACCCGATGTTTGTGAGCACAAGTAGACCCCGGCCACCTGGCTGTGTTCTCTCTAAGGAGACTAGCAAAGGTGTGAAGTGGACTTTGATGGAAGCTGGCGCCCGAGTGCCTTCTTTCTCCTCCAGCCTCCAGCTCAGTCTGAGGGCTGCTGCTCCAGCGTCACCCTGGAGCATGAGCGGACCTGGAGGATGAAAACCTCGTGCCGGCTTGATGGGCAGAAAGACGGGAGCCAGAGTCCCAGAAGACCCTACGGAACTGTTTCGACCACATGCTGGACGCCTCCCTCCAAGGTTCTACCTGTGAGACACCAACCTGATCTTTTTTGAACCCCTGCTTCTGGGTCAGGGGAGGACATTTCTCTCAGCAGCCACCTCTAATCCCAGCTGACAACATACAGTAGAGCCGTGAAGCACCTCGCCTTGGGAATTAGCCTCCAGCTGCCCTTAGAATTAGGTGCAAGGCCTCCATCAAGTTACATAACTGCCTTAAGGTTCAGTTTGTCCTCCACCAACCGCCCCCTTCTAACCTTCTTTGGGGGCCAGTTTCCACCACGTTTCAGTCTGGGTGCCGGTCACGTTCTGCATCTGGACACAGATATGGTTGCAAACATATATTCACGGGAAAACATCAGATCTTTAGGGCCTGTATGCTTTGATATCTATTTACGTGCATACGGATAATGGAGATGGAAAAGGAGGTGTAGGTGCGGGTGTGGGTGTGGATGTAAGGAAAGAAGTAAAAGTCGATGTCGATGTGGGGTGGGTGTGTGGGGGTGTGGGTTTCCGTGTAGGTTACGTGCAGGTGCAGCTGTGCGTGTGGGTGCAGGTGTGTACGTGCAGGTGCCAGTGCAGGTGGAGGGATAAGTGCGGGTGTCAGTGCTGGTGTGTGTGCAGGTGCAAGCATATGCTCAAGTGTAGATGCAGGTGTGTGCGGGTGTGTGTGTGCAGGTGTCAGTGCAGGTGTCAGTGCAGGTGCTGGCATCGGTGCGGGTGTCAGTGCAGGTGCTGGTGTCGCTGCAGGTGCAGGTGCTGGTGTCAGTGCAGGTGCAGGTGTTGGTGCAGGTGTTGGTGCAGGTGTCAGTGCAGGTGCAGGTGTCAGTGCAGGTGATGGTGTGGGTGCAGGTACAGGTGTGGGTGCAGGTGCAGGTGTCGGTGCAGGTGTCGGTGCAGGTGCGGGTGTCAGTGCAGGTGCAGGTGCAGGTGTCGTATGGGTGTGGAGGCGTCTGACTCGTATAGAAATAGATGTCGAAGTAATCACAGCCCCCGACCAGCTCAGGCAGAATCCGCACTTTGTTCACATCCCTGGTGTTTTTCACCTTCCTTACTTACCTGGAACTTACCAGCCTCCCCACAGGCCAGTAAGCACCTGCAGCTGCAGGTCCAGCCACACGGGGTACATGAAGTACTCAACGAATGCTGATAAACACTAGTGAATCGGAATTCTTTATGCTCACGTGTATTTTGGGCCCTTAAGAAATGACTTCCACATGCCTAATTCCAAATGCATACAATCATACTTCCTTTATTTAGTCTAAGACAATTTTCTGAGATTGCACAAAAATACCTCCTGAATTTGGGGACTGGGATTTTGAAAACAAACTCTTCTTTCTCCTTCCTCTTCATTCCCTTCATGACTGAATACAGTTAATTCACGTCCCCTTGACATTTCCATTTGGAAAATGACTCATCCTTTGGGTCTGTATTCTGTAGCAGTCCCTCTCTCTGCTCCATTTCAGAGTGAACACTTCATGGATTCCCTGAGCCGTGTGGGCCAGGCCTGCAGACAGCTTCCAGGTGTGGAGACCACTCTCCTTCTGGACACTAGGAAAAGAAAGAAGACAAAGACTCAATGTGTGTAACAGTAAAAGGTGTTGGTCTTATGTAATGATTATAGGAAGTTTGGCGGGTTGAGCAAAAAACAAACAAACACACAAAAAACACCCAAAACCTAGTTATTTTGAATATAATCAGATAATCAAGTCAGTTAATCAAATGAGTTTTTGGTATATGTGTGTCTTATGTAATAATTAATCTCCTAGTATGTTGCACACATTATAGGAAACATACTTGTATTAGAAAATCGTTCATTGTTTATCTGAAATTCAAAGTTAATCGAGTGCTTTGTGCTTATGGGGCAACCAGAGAGCATAGTG
>NC_048230.1:47317232-47324238 GCF_002007445.2 Ailuropoda melanoleuca | reverse complement strand
CAAGGATTTTAGCGCACCGAGCAGGGAATGAGGTATGCGACAACCATTAACAATAATGAGAGTTATGCACCTAATTCCCCAGCATCGTTTTAAAATTTGTTTTATTAAATAATGCTGTAATGTTATGGTAAGTAATGCAATGTTAAGTAACATTGACTTCAGCCTCATTAAATCATCTCCTTAACTATCATACTGGAAAACGAGTATCATTAAACAAATGTGGTTTGTCATCGGCCATGATGTAATTGTTGCAGAAGGTTCTGTGCAAAGGAATTAATTAATAAACAAGGCGCCACATATATTGTGCCATGAAAGGGTGCAAAGTCGAAGGCGAACAGGTCTGGAACATACCTTAGGAGAGAGAATTCGTAACCCAAGTAAAGCAGAAAGAGGAGAAACCCATAACCGCTGTGCTTGGGTCTTTCTCCTTCATGCCTGGGAGAGGGACATGAACTCAGGGAGAGGCATTACCCTGATGTGCTGTTGGGGAAAGAAGATGGAAGAGAAGAAACGAGACTCTGGAGGTTTACCAGTTGACCTTCCACAGAAGACCACACAAGGGAGCATCTCAACATTTCTGCCTTTCTGTGTCAGGACTCTCCATTTAACAAGGAAAGCCACAGCCCCGTAAGGGGAAACACAGATTTTTGTGTGTGTTTTGCTATGCTAGTCTCAGCAGAAGAGCTGACCCACGTCTGATGCCCAAGCCCGTGAACATGTGAGACTGCACAGCCCTGGGAAACTAAGGTCACAGATGGATCAAGCTGGTTAATCAGCTGACCCTAAGATAAGGGGCTTGCCCTGGATGTTCCAGGTGGCCCTAGTGTCATCACAGTGATCTTGGAAGAGGAAGGAGGAGGCAGAAGGGGAGGTTGTAGTCAGAGAAAAAGAGTTAGGTGCAGAGTGAGTTCCCAGGTCCTCCCATAGACCAGCTCTCTCTCCTCACCCAGCTTGATGTTGAGGAAGGTTTTGCTGGACTTTAGAGCTGAGGAAATGGGTCCTTAGCTGGTTAGATCCAGGCTCCAAGCCCTTCTTAGTGAGAACCCTCAAGAGCAGGATGTGAACCCAAAGCCACATGTGGCCCACTGTCCCACAGTGCCTAGAGCCCCAGACTGCCAGTAAGCCGGCGTCACTTCGAGGTGACCGGAAGATCAGTGTTCTGTGTGGGAAACGCCTCTCCTGACCTGTGGTTTGCTTCTTGCATTATTCCTGTTAATGGGTCTTACCAAAGAGACCGTGAATTTATATAAAAAAAATCAATTTCTAGGGACAGAAAAATAAACACGAGGTCACTATCACTTTGGCAGGCTCATGGTTGTGAAGGGTTATTAATGATGTAAAGCGGAGAGGCGCTCGCCGTTGTTAAACCAGACGTTCCCATGCAAATAGTATGCAAACCACTAATTACCCAGTGAACCACAGTGTTCAGCTCCCTGGGAGTCCTCAGCCAGGTCCTGAGTATATGCGTGTGTGCATTCTAGAACGAAAGGCAACAGCGGTATTTACATAGGAGAAATTCTCCCCTGCGTTGGCAATTACCCATTTTCTTACACTTGTGGAAGAAGAAAGTGCAAAGATTCAGAGAGAAGATAAAAGGGCATGACTGGGGTGTTAGCTCTCACTGTCCTGCGGGCAATGTTCTGTACCCGCTCTGTCCCATATGACAGCCTCCAGCGAGGCCACTGAGCACTGCTAGTGTGGCTGCTGCAGCTGGCCAACTGAATATTTCAGGTTAGTTCATTTTAATAAGTTTAAGTGTAAATACCCACATCTGGGTCGTGGCTCTTGTCTTGCGATGGCATAGAATTGAAGGAACATTTGTGAGTGTGTCTATGACACTCCAGTAGCCATCGGCCTTGGAATGGTCAGCCGTGTGGACAGGTGCAACCCAGCCTCCAGGATCTAGAAATATAATCCTTCCGTGAAAAGCCATGCTCACTCATCCATCATCCTGCCGTTTTTTAAAAAGACCTTTAGTCTGCGTGTCTTGTAGCTATTTCTTTGGTTGCTGCACCCGTCAATTTACGTTATACATTGCCTCTCAACAGGAATGCGTGCCCTGGGGTGGCCCACTCTTGGTGCTTTTTTATTACACATGCAGAATTCATAAAGGACTAATTATAGCCATCAATTAAAGATGGAGCTCATAATAGAAAATACCCTTGAACTTTTTGGAGTTAACAAAACCGCACCTAGGCAGATGTCGTGCTGAGGAAGGACCGCCCTGGACGTGCTGGCCAGACTCCTCAGTGGGAGGACTGGTTCTCACAGCTCACTCTCAGGACCCCTTGCAGAAAGGGCCACACGGCCTAGCCATTTGGGCCTGAAGAAGACCATTCGAGACTCACATTTTCCGACCTCCCTTCCGCACTCACAGACCTCTCCCAATGCCTCAGAACACCCAGACCATGACCCGGACTGCATGGCACTGTTAAATGAGGAAAACAAGATTTATAGATGCACTTGACAGTTTTGGTGTTTTGATCCTCACACCAAGAGCTGCGCATTTGACAAGTGTTATTTAGCCCCGCCTGATGGGGCTTCCAGGGAAAATGACAGCCGCGATCTCACTCCCCAGCTACGGGATCCCCGACGTTCCCAGGCTCACCCAGTCCACCTCACAGGAGAACCCTGCCTTTTCTCCTGAGAGCCCAGACGCTGGTCCACACGCGTGCTATGAAGTTATGCTATGGATCACTGGGGATTGGAGGTCCTGTGGAAACGTGAGCTCTCGAGGCAAGCCCCTGCACACGCGCCGTAGGCAGCTCTGAAATATTTGCTCAGCTAAGGCCGCCTCTGCTCTTAAAGCCAGAGAAAGGGCACGGGGTAAACACCGCGGCCTGTCCCACGGGCTCCCAGAGACCGCGCAAGTCAACCAGGGGCTCTGCACAAGGACAGGAGGCCACTCCCTGAGAATCATGGCCATGAGGAAGTCAACATTTATCACTCCCAAAGGAAAACAGAGAAACAAAACGAATTCTCGCTTACATTCCCCTTCGACACTGGTTCCCAGTGTGTGTTCCTGGGCACACTGCCCTAGGGTTCTTCGTTCACGAGTCAGCAGACGATGATTCCAACCACATTCAAGAAAAGATGGGGGAGGGAGGATTTCAACCCTGGCTATATATTAGAATCATCTTGGAAATTTTGTTAAAAATTCCAATGCCCAGATCACACGATTCAGTTAAATAATACTTTCTGGGGGTGGGGTTGTGGGGAAAAGGCTTTTTTTTAAATCTCCCCAGAGGATTTTGACATGCAACAGGGTTAGACACCACTGCCTGGGGGGTCTAGAAAGTTCCCAGCAGGAGGCGGCTGGAGAAGCCGCTCAGACAAGGAAGTCTTGACAGCCACGAAGATGAAGAGACAACACGGTCTCTGCCGCCCGCAGGCCACAGGCTTGAAGGTCAGCATTCCTAGAGAGTGGGCTGACTGTGCTGGGGGCGGCCAGGCCCCCCAGCAGCCCTGCTCACCGTGGAGAAAGGAGGCAGCCGCCCTCCTCTGCCCAGTTCCCTGAAGGGGCAGGCGCTGGATCCTCCCCCCACCACTGCTCCTCACGGGGGAAGGCTAGCTCCCCAGAAGGAAGACTGAGGAAGGACCCAAGATGGCCCCAACCGCTGGCTTCTCTGGGTAACAACAGGTGTGTGCTATGGGGTGGAAATAATGGGTACTGCTCAAAAGTCTACAGGGAAGAAAAAAATGCAACCTTCTCAAAAGCAGAAGAGATGCTTCATCTTTCCGAAGTATTTTTGGTCACCACAAGGCCATTGTCCCCAACATGTCTTTTTTTTTTTTTTTTAATTTACCGGTTTAATCATTTCTAAAACTACAACTCGGAAGCATCCAGTACATCTGGCTGTTTTGCAACACCACCTCCATCCAATCCCAGAGCAGCCGGTGACCCGGCGGGAAATGCCCACACTCCGTAAGCAGCTGCTGCCTGTCCCCAGCCCGCGGCCCCCACGCCACGACTAGTCTGCCTGTGTCCCTGTGGACTGGCCTGTCCTGCACGCTCCCTATAGCGAGAGAAGCCACAACACCTGGCCTGTGAGTGGCTTTTCTCACTCAGCCTCACGTTTTCACCGTGCATGGGTCACATAGCCGAGGACCGTGCTCCATCCCCTGTATGGATAAACGAGCCTTCCTTGTCCATACGATGGACTAGAACTCACCCCTATTTTCTTAAGAGGAGCCCCTTGCAGGAGTTACGTCTCCAAAGCTGGGGACAGGAGGACAGACCAAGCCCACCGCACCTGCAGAGGCTGGGGCCGTGCTCCCCTTGTCCCTGCAGCCCCGAGCGTCACTAGCAGTTCCTTGTGGTCAGCCCGCGGGCCTGGCATCAGGGGGTCCTCGGCCCCACACCATCTGGGAGTGAGTGAGGGCTAGTTTCCCAAAGGAACCCCTGTGTGGTGCCCGGAGAAAAAGCCGCGAATGTGGGTCTGGCACAGGCAGGCACGGTCTGCCGATAAAACTGCCCCCATTGGGGCTCAGAGACCTTGGGGCTTTTGTCTACGGCTGGTGACCTGATACTTCGGGAACCATGACGATAACAAAGCATTTGTTTACTACGCCCCAGGTGCCAGACACTCTTCAGAGCACCTCCTTGGCCTCATTCAAGCCTTATGGGAAAAGAGAGAGACGCATCTCAAGGTGGCCTGCCTCAACGCCAGTGCAGATCAGGAAAGTATCTCTGCCCATCCTGCACAGAGACTCGGGCCACACGGAGCAGGTGAGCTGATCTGAACCAAGCTGGGCTGGGAGGGTACAATACACACCAGTTCAAGGCTTTATGTGAGAAAAGGGACAGGAAAAGCCTACTTGATAGGATTTGTATTGATTATGTATTGCAATGATAATAGTTTGGATATATATCATTAAGGAATATCAAAAAGAAAATTATAAATCTTACACGCGGCTCTGTGGCTCCAGGTGCCTGGGGGGCTCAGTTGGTTGAACATCTGCCTTCGGCTCAGGTCATGATCCCAGGGTCCTGGGATTGAGTCCCACATCGGGCTCCTTGCTCAGCGGGGAGCCTGCTTCTCCCTCTGCCTGCCGCTCCCCCTGCTTGTGCTCTCTCTGTCTTTCTGGCCAATAAATAAATAAAATCTTTTTAAAAATAAATTAAATAAATAAAAAGTGGAGTATGCAGATAAGGTGAGCAGAGCGGCATATAGCTGACAGGTGGGGTCGGCTCTCAGCCTTGGGTCCCACCTGCCTTTGTTACTTGCACACTGTGCACCCTGAGACAGATCGTTTAATTCCTCAGGTCTTCATTTTCCTTCCCTTTAAATGGGATGACAGGGGCGCCTGGGTGGCTCAGTCATTAGGTGTCTGCCTTCGGCTCAGGGCGTGATCCCAGAGTTCTGGGATCGAGCCCCACGTCAGGCTCTTCCACTGGGAGCCTGCTTTCCTCTCCCACTCCCCTGTTTGTGTTCCCTCTCTCGCTGGCTGTCTCTATCTCTGTCAAATAAATAAATAAAATCTTTAAAATAAATAAATAAAATAAAATAAAATAAAATAAAATAAATGGCGCGATGATACCTGCCAGCACTGTGGTGTGATGGGACAGTCCGCGTCTGCAGGGACCGAGCCCAGGGACCCGTGCCTGCCCGTCGCTGCTACTTCTGTTACGCTACCCTTCCCTCCAGGCGCGGAAGAGGTGGGTGTGAAAGGCAGAGAGAAATAAAAGCTGCAGAATGTCCCTTCCCAGAATCCCGATTTCTCCATCACCAGCAAACTACACATCTCAGTCATTCGATCATTATTTACAGAATGTGTGTCGTAGCCCAGCCACGAGCCAGACCCCAGGAGAGCCGACCCCAGGAGGGCGCACATCACAGAGCATCCTCCCATTTTCCCAGGGTTGGGCCCAGGACAGCGGCCTTTCCTACCTGGGCTCCATTGCCTCGAACTTGTTGAGTGACCTTGTTTAACTTTAGAAGTCATGGCCTCATATTTGGGTACGGCCAAGGTCAGGGTAGGATGTGGGGCCGTTCATGTGCCTGGTGATGAGCTTATGGGGGAGACGAGGAATGAGTCTGGATGACCTGGGTTCTAGTCCTCTTCACACACCTGCTGTCTGCGCGCAGACAAATCGCATCCCCACCTCAAGGGCTGGCTGGGGAGGTTAATTAACTTAATGAACAGCCAGGGTGCCAGGAGGTGAGCATATGTGTCCGTTCTGATCGCCCACATGTCCCTCAGCCTAACGCGAGGTCTAGCGATCGAACAAGTACTAAGTAGATGTGTGAAAACAGTAAGCTGAATCACTTCCATTATTGCAAGGAATACCTTTGCCCTTCTTTTTCTGCAAAATGTTACGGTATTAGAGCTAAAACAGTTCATTAAGGACAGTGTGTCTGTGTGTCTGCATGTGTCTGTGCATGCGTGCGTGTGTCTGTGCAGGGGAGAGAGAATTCATTACTATGTGTGCCTATGTGAGCGCGAAAGAGAGGACTGTCCGCTGCGTCTCCTCTGCGTCTCTCTCTCTGCAGCCCTCCGCCTTCCTGCGCCCAGAGCCCGGGGTGCTGCCGGCATGACCGGGCATAGGGCAGGTGCGTGTGGAATTCAGCATCGTTGCCAGCTGGCGGAAGGTGCTGAGCACAGACCTGACCTGGAGGGGAAGGCCATCTGGTCCGTCTCCCTGCGCAGAACCACCTGGGCGCCCCCCCAGCCAGAAGCCAAGCCCCTCAGGAGAGGCCCAGGGATCTGCATCCCTAGCAAAGGCTTCCACTGGGGACGTTCCGCGTGGACCGCCTGCCACCTGCACTTCAGTGCCCACCTTCCGAGAAGATTACCGGGTCTCGGCTGAAGTGGGCTCATTTTCACATCATTGTGGGACCCTGCCCACCACTCACAGGCTGTGCTGTTTACCCAGAGCACGCTCAGGACCCACACAGCTCACTCGTCCCCTGCACTGTAGATAACCAGAGTGTCTCCATCCCCTCAGTGAAAGCACAGCCATTCCGAACATTGTGTGTGGTCCTCGGGTGGGTTCCGGGCCTTT
>NC_048230.1:47303645-47317132 GCF_002007445.2 Ailuropoda melanoleuca | reverse complement strand
CTGGTACCTATCCAGCTCAACTCAGGGGACCGGCTGAAAAAGGGGTCCCCTACTCCTCCGCCATCTTCCGAGGAAGAGCCCCCGGGCCTTTCATGCTAAGACAGCATTAACGTGTTCCTTACCCCACCAGCGCTATACGCAAAGCAACGGGCGCAGGCCGTTTGGCATCTCTGCCCTTATTGTGGGTCTTTGGACGGGTAGATGGATGGGTTTAGGAGATTGCTCAGAATGGGAAAATGCATACAGTGTTTGGGGAGCATTTGAAATGGAGGCAACTATTTTTGTAGATAGAAATTGGAAGATGCTCAGAAGCCACTGGGAGGGGGTAAGGGGCACGTGGGGCAACGTGGAAAGGAAGTGAAGCTGCCATTGGAAAGGGTCGTGTGGGGCTTGTGCCGACAAGACAGGGCAGCTACGGGCAGGCTCTTGTGGCCAGTAGGATAACGCGCCCAGTGCGCCTACCTCCAATACCCCAAACCTGAGAACCCGTGACTTCCCACGGCACAAGAGACTTCGCCACTGTGATTGTGGTGATGAACCCCGCAAGCAGAGGTTTTCCCAGGTTCTCTGGGTGAGGCCAGTTTAATCACGTGAGTCCTTAAAAGCAGAGAGCCTTTCCCAGCTATGGCCAAAAAGAGGCACGCAAAGATGGGGGCTTGTCAGAGAGACGGACCTGAGAAGACAACCGGCTCCCTGGCTTTGAGGACGGAGGGAGGGGCATAGACGGAGCAGCGGGGGCACCTCCAGGGGCTGCGAAATTCACGAAAGGGATTCTCCGCTGGAGTCTCCAAAGGGAACACAGCCCTGTGGAGCCCAGTGAGACCCAGTTCAGACTTCCGACCTCCAGAACTGTGAGGTGATACGTTCGTATTGTTTAAGCCACTAAGTCTGTGCTGATTTGCTCCAGCAGGCCCAGCAGGTTCACGGGCTGCCTGCCCGCATTTACTCCCGAGCCCCAGGCTACGTGGGCGAAGTGGGAACGTCAGTGTATTCACTCCACACAATTGTTTGGGGGGCTAAATAAGGTCTTGCATGGAGAAGGGCTTGCCCCTTGCCAGGACTCAAATGTCCTTAACCATGGTTAGAATAAAAAAAGGAAGGGGCCCGAGCCACAAAATGCAAAATGTAGAACTCGTGAGGACGGCAAAGGATGTACCGTGATCATGGAGCTGGCAGGCTTGTTGCAGAATATTTTTAATGGTCACGGAGAGTCGTCCTGCCTGTAAGTGGATCAGATGACTTCGGGTGTCTCTCTCACACACCCATAGCTCTGTAAGCCTGCGGAGCCCCCGATGCTGCCCTGGCTTGAACCCCAGGGAGACGCAGCTTGCCCACTTACATGCAGTTCACTGGCGGGGGTTCGGCTGACGGAGGAGCCACTAAGTACAGAGGAACCGAATGAGAAAACTGTCTCAGGCCTCTGCCCCCGCTTAGCCCGTTGCCATCTCCTGACGATGCTGGAAATCATAGCATTGTTCTGTAACGCCAACAGGAAAGATGCTTCATCCCCTCACGCCTGTGCTTTCTGAAAGGTGAACTGTTCTATTTTCTTCTTACTTCCCAGAGAGAAAACCAAAGGCTTTTTACTCATGCCGCACAGTCCCAGTACTGCCTCTGTAAGCAAACTCCTGCCTCCTTTCCGATTCCGGGCAGCCCCCTGCCTTGTGCATCTCACAGCGTCTTCTTTTCCTTCGGGAGTGCATTCCCCGCCCTCCGTGCTGGCCTGGCGTGGCCTGGCAAGGACCAGATCAATCACCACGGGTCCCAAGTAGGTGCCTGAACCTCTCACCCCCCAGGCCAGGCTTGGCTGCCCCTCCAAGCCCCACCAGCAGGAAGCCGGGCTGCACACAGCGCCACTTAGTGGCTGTGAGTCGCAGGTGCGCCCTGCTGGGAGTCTGCTGAAGTTTGGGTGAAAGGAAAAACGGGGTTTTACAAAAGTCATCTTTTCACTCTGTCCCTAGAGCTCTCTGTGGATCTGAGAGCTCTGTTGGAACTTGCAGACAGTAGCAAACTATAAATGAAAGGGAATTAAAGACTGCGTACGTGTGTATCGATGAATTCAACAGAACCATTGGACACGGAGAAATGGTCTGGTGTTAAACCTAGTATTTGTGTAGGGAGACCTGGGGACAAAAGTGAGATCTAATCATCACCTACCTATCTTCTATGCACCTACCTATTGTCTGTCATCTGTCTGTCTATCTATCTCTACAGTCACACGGACACACATATCACGGAAATATGGATTATGTACTCAAGAACAAGCAGTAGAACTACACTCTCCAGATCTTAGAGAGAAAGCACTGGGCACGGGATCCCAGACCAGGTGTTGTACTGAGAGCCTAGGGACATGACTTTCTCCATTCAGGATGCTTTTGCAACGTGTGCGCTGAGAGCCTGAATGTGTGAGGACAAGCAGCCGGGGCCCTGGAGAGGATGGGGGCGGGTAGTATCCCTTTGCTGTGGGGACGGGTGCCGGACGGACCTGGAAGGGTCAGTTGTGAGCGTGGGGCACCATCTAACGAGGCGCTGACAGCTGTCTTTGCTTCGGCACTAGATTTGACCATCACCTCCGCTCTTGTCTCTCATCAGTGTTGGCCCCTGCCCTCTCTGGTTCCTTCCTGGCCACCCCTGGTCCAGACAGGGCAGACTGACTGCCCCATGCCCAGCACGTGTCCTGCTGGTTTCCCAGCCACTGGCCACTGACTCTGGCTCTTCTAGACCCTACAGGAGATGGTGATAGCTGCTTCCGGCCATGGGAATGTCCCTGCAGGTCACATGGCCAGGGAAGGTGGCCCCCATCGCCTCACCGAGCTGGTGCAGGCCTTGGCCCTGGGCACTCCTTGTGCCCAAATGCTCTGAGCCTCCTTCCCCACCCCTCGGTGAGGACCGCCCCCCTGGAGTCCCGTCCTCTCTGCTCTCCCTGTGCATCTCCCCTGCACACTGTCGGGGTGTGTGTCCAGGATCTGCACATGTGTCCTCCACAGGGATGGGAGCCCCCTGGGAGGCTTCCCCCGCCCTGGGGCTCATCTGCTGTTTCCCTGTGTGCCGGGCGCGTTGCAGGCGAGTGAGGTCTGCCAAACTGGGGAAGGAGGGCTCTTGGAGAGTGTGGTCCTCACTGCCAAATGCCTGGAGGGACAGGTGGGAAGGACAGCTTCCTCTGGGCTGGGCATGTCCCATCACCCTGGCTCTTAGCTGGAGGGAGGCAGCTACACCAATTCCAACACTTCTGCCCACCGTGGGTGACACCCACATGCGTGCTATTGACTGGCACTTCCCCAGCTCCCCGCTTTGGCAGCGCAGTGAGTCTCCCTAGTGGGGCTGGCCTGGGGACCGGCAGATGGTCAACAGCATCCCTAGCCTCTACCCACAAGCCACCAGTGGCATCGCCAACCATCCCCACTGCCACCCCGGTTCTGACACCAGAAGTACCCCCACACATTGCCAAATGTCCCTGGGGCAAACTCACCACTGCCTTACATACATGAAGTTCTCCATTCCTTGCCATCTGCCCGCAAGGGGGCCATCATCCTTTCTTTACAGAACAGGAAGCTGAGCTCAGAGAGGTTAACACACTTGCTCAAGGTCGCACAGCCAGTAAGCCAAGGAGCAGAACATTGAACTCATGCCTTAGCCTTTCTGGAAGTCTCCAGACTGGCATCTGCTGTCCTCCACCCCTGTGGAAAACACTGTCACTGAGGCCCTCAGTGTCTCAACTACAGGAACTAAGATGACCCCCACCTAGTCAGGAGGAACCAGATGGAAAGTTACCTTGATGCTCAGAGTAGCTGTGGCATTATGGGCTCGGATCAGCCAGCAAGCGGGTGAGCACACGGGTCTCTGGTGAGTGGGGTTAGAGCCTGGCCCTTGCCCACTAGGAACCTCCTTCTCACCTCATGAGGGAGGGGTAGCTGCACAGCCCAACGGGCTCATCGCGCCTCACTAGTTTTGAGGCAGGTGTTAGCCGGTCCAGGACTAGGGTGGGCCAGGCCAGGACCTAAGGATGCTCACCCTCTCAGGGCTGACCCGTACTTGCCCGGCATTGAGAGCAAAGCTAGGTGCCTCCAGTGCCCTGGGTGCCTCCTGTGTCCCTCCCCACCACACCCCCCGCCAGCACCTCCTGTGTCCCAGCTGGTCCAGTCCTGGCTCTTAGTCTTGCCCTCACGGCCCTTAGATTGATATTTATCCCAGTGGCCATGCTGGACCCCTCCACAACTCCCATGCCCACCCCAAAAGCTCTTCCAGTGTGATCAGAGAAGCATGTGTAGCCCACGGCAACCCTTCCAACAAGAAAGGCTCATCTTCCAAGACACTTTGTCAAGGGAGGCTGGCCTCAGGTGAGCAGTCAAAATCAGGCCAAACCCAGGCCAGCCCAGGTCAATAGAGAGCTACTGGGGCAACCCAAGGGCAACCCGGCCCAACCCAGCCCAACCCAGACCATGCCCAGGCCAGGGCTCTCTGCCGTCAGGGAAACAGGTGGCTGAGGTCCAAACACAGAGGAAGCTGAAGGTCGGCCCAGGTCTATCCTGTGTCAGGGTCTCTGAATGCTTGCAAAAGGCACATCTCTCCCAACTGGACACTGCCAACTAAAAGGCCTGGCAGACATTGGGGTCTGGGGCTGCCCAGGCCGGCACGAAGCTCAGCTGTCTGATAGCACGCGGTGGTGCCCAGCGTAGCGCTCCCGGCTACTTGGCATCACGTTTAAACCACTGCTTTATTCCAATAATTACAAAGCTTCCTGGCCCCTGACAAATAAACGGCAAGCCTTTCCACGTGCTGGCAAAGCCAGGAAAGGGAACGGCATCAGAGCCGGGCCTCACCCTCCCCTGTGGGTTCCGTTCTTCTCATTTGTGTTTGCCCAGAGCTATGGGAAATCCAGAGGCTGGCAGGCCTGTTACTCACTTGCCACCCCTGTCAATCTCGGTGAGGTTTAACATTATTGGATATGAGTTTGGGGTGAATTATTCAGGTTTCATATTTTGATGAATGGGGGGAAAATGCCTGTAGAGAACACAGAACTGTGCGTGTGTGTGTTTCAAGAAAACAGACATCACCTTTGCCAATCCCCCCGCCCCCACCGTGTCCATCCTATAAAGACTTTCTCACACATCCTCTGGGCCTGGGGACACACCGCCAGGTGGTGGGAGCCCTGCCCGCACCAGCCCCCCAGGGACGCTCGCTCTCTCTCCAAGCGTCATTTCTGTTGTCTGTGTCAGTTATGGTAAAAATGACACGCACTGCCCGGAGCGCAGGGCGGGGAGATAGCTGCGTGCAGACCACAGTGCACCATTCAGTCCGTGGGGGGCCTGCACCAACTGCGCACGGCCTGGGGGGGCACAGCACCCCAAGAGGCCCTGAGCCACCCCCGTGAGTCCCTCGCCAGCCGCCCCGGAGCCACGCTGTGTGGTGATTTCCACGTGGGAGCCAAGGATCACCAAACCGAGCTGCCCCACGGCCGCCTCTGGTAAACTGGGAGATTTGCCTAATGACCCCGCGTCTCGGCGTCTACCTGTAAATAGGAGGCAGCCTCCTGGTTCCGCGAGAGCCTCCTTGGCAAGAAGGCTGGACGTGGAGAACCTCAGAAGCACTGTCATGGAGGGACGTGATTCTGTGTTAGGACTCCCCGTCCGCCCGGATTCAGCTGCTAGCCAAGCCCCTGTGCCAGACTGTGCCTTTTCTCCGTTTAGATAAGCCTCGGGGCGTCCGGGTCAATCAGCGGCCGCAGTCGGTCCGAAAGCCTCCCTCACGTGAGCCGGTCTCCGGTCTCCGAGCCTCGCTGGCTTCGGTGACGTGTTATCACTACGCCTCCTGCACCCCATAGTATTAATTTCATTTATAGCAGAGCCAATAACTCATACATTCAAGGCAGTTTGTCATGCATACCTGTAAATAGATTGAAAGTTTACTGAAGCATGCTGGGTAAACACGAATCTGGTGTCTGCGCGTCTCCTGGACCCGCGCCAAGTCCTCTAGCTTCGGGCAGTATTTTTTATAATGCATATGAATTTATGCCACAAAGACAGCCTCGCCACCCCCAGCCCCTGCCACCGTCACCCCTGAAATCCCATTTAGTTCCAATTTTACTGCTCCAAGCCGGCTCTGTTGGAGCTAACCCTCTGAAGGTGACCTGTCACTGCGTCATTGTCCCACTGATTTACAGGAGCCACCCGGGCTCCTGCGGGTCCTGCTCGGCCACAGGAGCAGGACCCCCTCGCCCTGCACAAGGTGAGTGCACAGAGGCAGGGCTCCCCCAGAAGAGGGCTGAATGCCCCCCACGCTGCCCCCCGAAGTGGCCTGGAGTCACTGACGGGGCCCCCAGAGCAGGCCGGGTGAATAATTAAAGAGGCAAGCTGCTTGCGCAGAGCAAACCTCCTACTTCTCTTTAAGGCCGCATGTAAAGACAGTAAAATGGAATCTAAGAACATTACAGATCTATGGACCTTTTGACAATAGCCCCATTTTCCGAAATTTACCTCTAGGGCTCCGGGCATGCGCACTCACGGACGACATACATCCAAGGGAAGGAGTGCCCTGTGCTCTGAAGGCTGGACCCCAGGCCCAGCTGGAGAGCTGGGCTCAGTTTTACTCTTTTTTTTTTTTTAAAGATTTTTTATTTATTTATTTGACAGAGATAGAGACAGCCAGCGAGAGAGGGAACACAAGCAGGGGGAGTGGGAGAGGAAGAAGCAGGCTCATAGCGGAGGAGCCTGATGTGGGGCTCGATCCCATAACGCCGGGATCACGCCCTGAGCCGAAGGCAGACGCTCAACCGCTGTGCCACCCAGGCGCCCCTCAGTTTTACTCTTTTCAGGGAGCTCTGTGGTTCCGCCTTCCCAGCATCCACCCCTGTCCCCCCTTCTGCTAACAGACCCTCAGCAGCCCCTCAGCAGCAGGAGGCAGGTGGATTGACTCCACCCCCTGCGTGGTCATGTGGCCCACACACGGCCAATCAGAGCACTGAAGCATCCCTGCACAGTGACCAGTTCAGAAGGCTCCAAAGACCAGGTTGGTGCAATGAGGCTCCTTCCAGAATCTGTACTCAGATGACCGGTCAGGTCTCCTGTCGCTTGTATTATTGACAAGGGTATAAAAGGGCTGCTAGTGGCCATCTTGCTAGCAGCAGGAGAAAGCTAATTCAAACTGAAGCTAGTATGTGCAGTCCAGAAGGGGGAAAAGAATTCCATTTAGCACCTAGATCTAGCCATGCCTGAAGACAAAGTATGTCTTGGCTTTTGGGTTACCTGAGCCAATGTATATTATTCTATTTTATTTTAACATAAGCAGGTATGAGGCAGAATTTACTCTCTTCTAACTGGAAAACAATATCCTGATAATACGACTGAGACCCCAGATACTGAGAGCCAGAGTCTCCCCATCCCTTTCTGCAATTGTTTGACTGTCCTTGCAGCCACAAGAGTCTGGTTCTGAGTTAATGGTAGTCTTTGAATTCCTTCAAGTGCTATCCTTTGTAAAAGCAATCTCTCAGGTTGTCAGAGTGCGAAGTGATCCGATTGTATGGAGGAAATGTATCATTTTAAAATGAAAACGGAAAGGCAGGTTTTCTCTAAGGTCTTTTCTTTGAAATCGAGTGTCACCTCTTCCAGCATTTTCAGTGCCCCCCCCCATGTTATTGCTTTAGAGGCAACCAGATATTCCTCCAGCATCCAGCCAACCTTTCTTCCCAGCTATGTCAACTGCTGCCCTCGGATTCAGACACGGGGCAGATGGCTGAGCCCTTTGCCCAGCTGGCTGCCACCGGCTCCCCTCTCCCAGTGGCCATGAATGATATGTGTGAATACACTTGACTTAGGTTGAACTATTAATTTTACTTTACATAGCTGGAGTCAATGGCATTTTGCACACAACAGGAAAATCTATGTGAATGAACACACACAATTATGTAGAAGGCTGTGCAGACACGTGCCCCTGGATGTGGCCGGGCTGCCGCTGAATCGTGTAGCACGGGAGGCCTGATTCTGACTTCCTTCTAGACCTCAGGGAAACAGCCAAAGCTCAGACAATACTTGGGTTTCTGACTACAATGGAAAACACTGTCTGGGTTGGAGACCCTGCGTCTCCCTTTGCATGGGAGCTTTCCCTGATTCCGATGACGCTGGAAGGGAAAAAACCCAATGTCAGCTGCAGGGTTTGAAACAAGGGCTTGGTTTCTGACTTTCTGTCAATGTGGTTAAAACTCTCTGCCTGCCTTCTGCCCAAATGCCGTGCTTCTGGTGGCTTTCAGGGCAGACAGCGCACAGGGTTTTCCAGAGTCTCGTGGTGTAGTTGTGCCAGACTCGGGGCCAGTCTCTCCTGACGCAGGGGTGCTTCTGGAAGGAGGTCCCGTCTGAAAATCCACGGGGTCCTCTGGACTCGGGTGGGTTTACTGAAAGGAGAGCCTGAGACAGACCGGGGCCGCACACAGTTTACTTAAGGAGAGCTCCACTGATTTCTGCATGTGGGTTTTTTATCCTGAGACTTCTACTTTGTGTCTGTGTCCCTAGAGTTTTCTACATACAAGAGCATGTCATCTGCAAACGTAATTTTACTTTTCTCTTCCAGTTTGGATGATTTTAGCTCCTTGTTTTGCCTCGGCGCGCTGTCTCAGACCCCTGGTGCCGTGCTGAGCAGGAGTGGAGGGGACGGGCATCCTGGCCTTGCTCCCGATCTTAACGGAAAAGCTCTCAGTCTTCCACCGAGTGTGATGTGAGCAGTGGGTTTGGGACGTGTGGCCTTGGTTGTGTTGAGGGACATTTCTTTCTATTTCTAGTCTGTGGAGCGTTTTCTCTGATGAAGGGACTTGAATTTTGTCAAATGCTTTTTCCAAACTTATTGGGATGACTATCTGATTTTTACCCTCCAGTGCTCTGTTAATGTGGTGTGACACAGTGCTCTGTTAATGTCGTGTGACACAGTGCTCTGTTAATGTCGTGTGACACAGAGCCTGATGTTTGTGCTAAACCATCCTTGCACCCCAGTGACAAACCCCACTTGGTCTCGGTGTCCTGTCCCATCTTTTCAATGTGCTGTTGTATTCAGTTTGCTAATCCGTATTTGTCAAGGATATTGTCTGATGAAAATAACTTTCTTGTGTCTCTTCCTGGGTTTGGTGTCAGGGTAACACTGGCCTCATAAAATGAGTTTAGAAATGTTCCAATCTCTTCAATTTTTGGGAGAGATTTGAGAAGGATCGGAGCTGATTTTCCTTTAATTGTTTTATAGAATTCACCAATAAACCCATCTCGTCCCAGGTTTTTCTTTGTTGGGAGATTTTATATTGATTAATCTCCTTACTCATCATGGATCTGTTCAGATTTTCTCTTTCTTCCTGATCGGTCTCAGTGGGTTGGATGTTTCTAGGAATCTATCCATTTCTTCTAGGTTGTCCTATTTGTTGGCATAAAATTGTTCATAGTCTTGGCGCCTGGGTGGGTCAGTGGGTCAAGCTTCTGCCTTCAGCTCAGGTCATGATCTCAGGGTCCTGGGATTGAGTCCTGTGTCAGGCTCCCTGTTCAGTGGGGAATCTGCTTCTCCCACTCCCTCTGCCCTTCCCCCCTGCTCGTGCACTNCTGCCCTCGGATTCAGACACGGGGCAGATGGCTGAGCCCTTTGCCCAGCTGGCTGCCACCGGCTCCCCTCTCCCAGTGGCCATGAATGATATGTGTGAATACACTTGACTTAGGTTGAACTATTAATTTTACTTTACTTTACATAGCTGGAGTCAATGGCATTTTGCACACAACAGGAAAATCTATGTGAATGAACACACACAATTATGTAGAAGGCTGTGCAGACACGTGCCCCTGGATGTGGCCGGGCTGCCGCTGAATCGTGTAGCACGGGAGGCCTGATTCTGACTTCCTTCTAGACCTCAGGGAAACAGCCAAAGCTCAGACAATACTTGGGTTTCTGACTACAATGGAAAACACTGTCTGGGTTGGAGACCCTGCGTCTCCCTTTGCATGGGAGCTTTCCCTGATTCCGATGACGCTGGAAGGGAAAAAACCCAATGTCAGCTGCAGGGTTTGAAACAAGGGCTTGGTTTCTGACTTTCTGTCAATGTGGTTAAAACTCTCTGCCTGCCTTCTGCCCAAATGCCGTGCTTCTGGTGGCTTTCAGGGCAGACAGCGCACAGGGTTTTCCAGAGTCTCGTGGTGTAGTTGTGCCAGACTCGGGGCCAGTCTCTCCTGACGCAGGGGTGCTTCTGGAAGGAGGTCCCGTCTGAAAATCCACGGGGTCCTCTGGACTCGGGTGGGTTTACTGAAAGGAGAGCCTGAGACAGACCGGGGCCGCACACAGTTTACTTAAGGAGAGCTCCACTGATTTCTGCATGTGGGTTTTTTATCCTGAGACTTCTACTTTGTGTCTGTGTCCCTAGAGTTTTCTACATACAAGAGCATGTCATCTGCAAACGTAATTTTACTTTTCTCTTCCAGTTTGGATGATTTTAGCTCCTTGTTTTGCCTCGGCGCGCTGTCTCAGACCCCTGGTGCCGTGCTGAGCAGGAGTGGAGGGGACGGGCATCCTGGCCTTGCTCCCGATCTTAACGGAAAAGCTCTCAGTCTTCCACCGAGTGTGATGTGAGCAGTGGGTTTGGGACGTGTGGCCTTGGTTGTGTTGAGGGACATTTCTTTCTATTTCTAGTCTGTGGAGCGTTTTCTCTGATGAAGGGACTTGAATTTTGTCAAATGCTTTTTCCAAACTTATTGGGATGACTATCTGATTTTTACCCTCCAGTGCTCTGTTAATGTGGTGTGACACAGTGCTCTGTTAATGTCGTGTGACACAGTGCTCTGTTAATGTCGTGTGACACAGAGCCTGATGTTTGTGCTAAACCATCCTTGCACCCCAGTGACAAACCCCACTTGGTCTCGGTGTCCTGTCCCATCTTTTCAATGTGCTGTTGTATTCAGTTTGCTAATCCGTATTTGTCAAGGATATTGTCTGATGAAAATAACTTTCTTGTGTCTCTTCCTGGGTTTGGTGTCAGGGTAACACTGGCCTCATAAAATGAGTTTAGAAATGTTCCAATCTCTTCAATTTTTGGGAGAGATTTGAGAAGGATCGGAGCTGATTTTCCTTTAATTGTTTTATAGAATTCACCAATAAACCCATCTCGTCCCAGGTTTTTCTTTGTTGGGAGATTTTATATTGATTAATCTCCTTACTCATCATGGATCTNTCTCTCTCTCTCTCTCTCCCCCACATGAACTCATTCTCTCTCTCAAATAAATAATAAAATCTTTTAAAAAGTTTGTTCATTGTTTCTTGTGGAATCTACTGTCATGTCTCCTCTTTCTAATCTTGAGTCTTTTTTTTCTTAGATTGTTCTTAGTCTAGCTAAAGTTTTGTCAATTTTGTTTATATTTTAAAAGCGACTCAGTTTTGTTGATTTTTTCTATTTTTTAAACTTCTCTTATTTCGTTTATTTCTGCTCTCATCGTTACTATTTCCTTCCATCTGCTCACTTGGGGCTCAGTTTGTTCCTCTTTTAGCTCCTGAGGTGTAAAGTCAGGTTGTTTGAGATCATCCTTCCTTTCTCCGGTAGGCGTTTATCGTCATAAACGTCTCTCTCGGCACTGCTTTTGCTGCTTCCTATATATTTTATGTTGTGTTTTTGCTTTTATTTGTCTCCAGACATTTTCTAAAATCCCTTTTGACTTCTTTTTTGGCCTGTTGCTGGTCCAAGAGTGTGTATTTGTGAATTTTCTCCTATTCTTGTATTTCATTTGCAGTTTTCATTCATTCTCATTGTGATGAGAAAAGATACTCGTTATGATCTCAATCATCTTAAATGTGTTAAGACTAGTTTTGTGACCTAATATGTGATCTATCTTAGGGAATGCTCTACGTGAACTTGAAAACTTTAAGGAGGAAAAACTGCCATTTGCAACAACACGGATGACCCCAGAGGACATTATGCTGAGTGAGTAAGCCAGACACAGAAGGACAAAAAATGGGTAATTCTAGTAATGCAAAGTAACTAAAATAGTCAGACTCATAGAAACAGAGTAGAATGGTGGTTTCCAAGGGCTGGGGAGTGGGGGGCTGTCCTTCAGTGGGTGTGAAGTTTGAGTAAGTTCTAGGGGTGAGCGATACAACTTAGTGCCCGCAGGTAACAATATCGCTCTGTGCACCTGCGAGTTTGTAAGAAGGGCGTATCTCCTGTGAACTGTTCTCACCACAGTAAAAGAATAAAGGAACGAATGAATGTTCACTCAAGAAAAAGTAAAGATGCTCTCAGGAGTAGGGAGACAGGGAGGGTGGAGGCTGGCTTTTTGGCTGGTCACTGAACAGACACCTGGAGCTCTGCCCAGAAAGTCACTTCTCAATGATCAATTTCTGCCATACCGTTGGGTCACTTCGCACTCTGACAACCTGAAAGATTGATTTTACCAAGGATAGGAGCTGGGGTCCTCATCCACCAACTCCCCCCCACCCCTGGTTACAGGCTGAACCCAGGGAATGATCTGCACCTCTGACCTCCCTGCACACACCCCCCTTGGGTTCAGCCTGTGCAGGGATGAAGGGTGCCTGAGAGGCAGAAGGAGGTACCTCCAGGGCTTGAGGTAGGCAGCCACCTGGGCACTCGGTGCATCTTAGAGGTGTGACCTAGCTGGGGCCCCAGCTTCAGTGCAGAGCCTGCCCTGGGGCCACCAGGTCACCCTGGCCTGGACTGTAGAGGTGTCCCAGCTCTTCCAGGGTCCAGGGCTGCATGTAGCACACTGCACACCCCAAACATCATTTGCGAGGTGAGCTTGTGGAGCTCAGTCTGGGAAGAGCGCCCCGCCTGCTGCTTGTGGGACACGTCAGCTCCTCCAAGTCGACGTGGAAGGTTTGTTCTGTCCTCGGCTGTGCATTACCCCTCACTCTCCCTTGCTGTGCGGGCTCCTCATTGCAGAGGCCACCCCGCCCATACGGTGTCATGCAGCAGAGGCCCCGGGCTGGAGTCATGGTGTCTGGCCTCTGATGTCGGTGGGACAGGGAGTTGTGGAATAACAGAAGCACATCCCACATTTACCATCTTACAGGCCGTTTATATCCATTTCCCCCACCTCTCCCTCCCAGGGAGCTCCGTCTATGCACAGTGCAGTGCAGGCTGCACATGTCCCCAGTGTGCTTTGTGTCATCACCGAGAACCTAACAGACACACAGCTGGCTGCATCTGATAGGAACCCTCCAGCCACAGCCTGGGCCGCTCAGCCTGAGGAAGGACGTGTAACCTGTGTTTAGTCTCTGGAAATGCATTGTTTTGCTCTTTCTGTTTTCTTTTGTCTTTCCCCTCCCCCTGCCTCCTCTGGTGTCGGAGAAAACATGAGTTGAGATGCACAGTTCCTGTCTTGCTTTGCCCCCTGCAAGCTGCAGTGTGAGCAGACTAACGCATTGCATGTGCGAAGGAGGGTGTGGAAGGGGCTTGTGTGCTGAGCTGGGGCCTCCTGGGGCTGCTAATTCCTTCCTGCTGCATGAGAGGAGCAAGCCCACTAGGACGG
>NC_048230.1:47285849-47299618 GCF_002007445.2 Ailuropoda melanoleuca | reverse complement strand
TTTACTTTACATAGCTGGAGTCAATGGCATTTTGCACACAACAGGAAAATCTATGTGAATGAACACACACAATTATGTAGAAGGCTGTGCAGACACGTGCCCCTGGATGTGGCCGGGCTGCCGCTGAATCGTGTAGCACGGGAGGCCTGATTCTGACTTCCTTCTAGACCTCAGGGAAACAGCCAAAGCTCAGACAATACTTGGGTTTCTGACTACAATGGAAAACACTGTCTGGGTTGGAGACCCTGCGTCTCCCTTTGCATGGGAGCTTTCCCTGATTCCGATGACGCTGGAAGGGAAAAAACCCAATGTCAGCTGCAGGGTTTGAAACAAGGGCTTGGTTTCTGACTTTATGTCAATGTGGTTAAAACTCTCTGCCTGCCTTCTGCCCAAATGCCGTGCTTCTGGTGGCTTTCAGGGCAGACAGCGCACAGGGTTTTCCAGAGTCTCGTGGTGTAGTTGTGCCAGACTCGGGGCCAGTCTCTCCTGACGCAGGGGTGCTTCTGGAAGGAGGTCCCGTCTGAAAATCCACGGGGTCCTCTGGACTCGGGTGGGTTTACTGAAAGGAGAGCCTGAGACAGACCGGGGCCGCACACAGTTTACTTAAGGAGAGCTCCACTGATTTCTGCATGTGGGTTTTTTATCCTGAGACTTCTACTTTGTGTCTGTGTCCCTAGAGTTTTCTACATACAAGAGCATGTCATCTGCAAACGTAATTTTACTTTTCTCTTCCAGTTTGGATGATTTTAGCTCCTTGTTTTGCCTCGGCGCGCTGTCTCAGACCCCTGGTGCCGTGCTGAGCAGGAGTGGAGGGGACGGGCATCCTGGCCTTGCTCCCGATCTTAACGGAAAAGCTCTCAGTCTTCCACCGAGTGTGATGTGAGCAGTGGGTTTGGGACGTGTGGCCTTGGTTGTGTTGAGGGACATTTCTTTCTATTTCTAGTCTGTGGAGCGTTTTCTCTGATGAAGGGACTTGAATTTTGTCAAATGCTTTTTCCAAACTTATTGGGATGACTATCTGATTTTTACCCTCCAGTGCTCTGTTAATGTGGTGTGACACAGTGCTCTGTTAATGTCGTGTGACACAGTGCTCTGTTAATGTCGTGTGACACAGAGCCTGATGTTTGTGCTAAACCATCCTTGCACCCCAGTGACAAACCCCACTTGGTCTCGGTGTCCTGTCCCATCTTTTCAATGTGCTGTTGTATTCAGTTTGCTAATCCGTATTTGTCAAGGATATTGTCTGATGAAAATAACTTTCTTGTGTCTCTTCCTGGGTTTGGTGTCAGGGTAACACTGGCCTCATAAAATGAGTTTAGAAATGTTCCAATCTCTTCAATTTTTGGGAGAGATTTGAGAAGGATCGGAGCTGATTTTCCTTTAATTGTTTTATAGAATTCACCAATAAACCCATCTCGTCCCAGGTTTTTCTTTGTTGGGAGATTTTATATTGATTAATCTCCTTACTCATCATGGATCTGTTCAGATTTTCTCTTTCTTCCTGATCGGTCTCAGTGGGTTGGATGTTTCTAGGAATCTATCCATTTCTTCTAGGTTGTCCTATTTGTTGGCATAAAATTGTTCATAGTCTTGGCGCCTGGGTGGGTCAGTGGGTCAAGCTTCTGCCTTCAGCTCAGGTCATGATCTCAGGGTCCTGGGATTGAGTCCTGTGTCAGGCTCCCTGTTCAGTGGGGAATCTGCTTCTCCCACTCCCTCTGCCCTTCCCCCCTGCTCGTGCACTCTCTTTCTCTCTCTCTCCCCCGCATGAACTCATTCTCTCTCTCAAATAAATAATAAAATCTTTTAAAAAGTTTGTTCATTGTTTCTTGTGGAATCTACTGTCATGTCTCCTCTTTCTAATCTTGAGTCTTTTTTTTCTTAGATTGTTCTTAGTCTAGCTAAAGTTTTGTCAATTTTGTTTATATTTTAAAAGCGACTCAGTTTTGTTGATTTTTTCTATTTTTTAAAACTTCTCTTATTTCGTTTATTTCTGCTCTCATCGTTACTATTTCCTTCCATCTGCTCACTTGGGGCTCAGTTTGTTCCTCTTTTAGCTCCTGAGGTGTAAAGTCAGGTTGTTTGAGATCATCCTTCCTTTCTCCGGTAGGCGTTTATCGTCATAAACGTCTCTCTCGGCACTGCTTTTGCTGCTTCCTATATATTTTATGTTGTGTTTTTGCTTTTATTTGTCTCCAGACATTTTCTAAAATCCCTTTTGACTTCTTTTTTGGCCTGTTGCTGGTCCAAGAGTGTGTATTTGTGAATTTTCTCCTATTCTTGCATTTCATTTGCAGTTTTCATTCATTCTCATTGTGATGAGAAAAGATACTCGCTATGATCTCAATCATCTTAAATTTGTTAAGACTAGTTTTGTGACCTAATATGTGATCTATCTTAGGGAATGCTCTACGTGACCTTGAAAACTTTAAGGAGGAAAAACTGCCATTTGCAACAACACGGATGACCCCAGAGGACATTATGCTGAGTGAGTAAGCCAGACACAGAAGGACAAAAAATGGGTAATTCTAGTAATGCAAAGTAACTAAAATAGTCAGACTCATAGAAACAGAGTAGAATGGTGGTTTCCAAGGGCTGGGGAGTGGGGGGCTGTCCTTCAGTGGGTGTGAAGTTTGAGTAAGTTCTAGGGGTGAGCGATACAACTTAGTGCCCGCAGGTAACAATATCGCTCTGTGCACCTGCGAGTTTGTAAGAAGGGCGTATCTCCTGTGAACTGTTCTCACCACAGTAAAAGAATAAAGGAACGAATGAATGTTCACTCAAGAAAAAGTAAAGATGCTCTCAGGAGTAGGGAGACAGGGAGGGTGGAGGCTGGCTTTTTGGCTGGTCACTGACCAGACACCTGGAGCTCTGCCCAGAAAGTCACTTCTCAATGATCAATTTCTGCCATACCGTTGGGTCACTTCGCACTCTGACAACCTGAGAGATTGATTTTACCAAGGATAGGAGCTGGGGTCCTCATCCACCAACTCCCCCCCCACCCCTGGTTACAGGCTGAACCCAGGGAATGATCTGCACCTCTGACCTCCCTGCACACACCCCCCCTTGGGTTCAGCCTGTGCAGGGGTGAAGGGTGCCTGAGAGGCAGAAGGAGTTACCTCCAGGGCTTGAAGTAGGCAGCCACCTGGGCACTCGGTGCATCTTAGAGGTGTGACCTAGCTGGGGCCCCAGCTTCAGTGCAGAGCCTGCCCTGGGGCCACCAGGTCACCCTGGCCTGGACTGTAGAGGTGTCCCAGCTCTTCCAGGGTCCGGGGCTGCATGTAGCACACTGCACACCCCAAACGTCATTTGCGAGGTGAGCTTGTGGAGCTCAGTCTGGGAAGAGCACCCCGCCTGCTGCTTGTGGGACACGTCAGCTCCTCCAAGTCGACGTGGAAGGTTTGTTCTGTCCTCGGCTGTGCATTACCCCTCACTCTCCCTTGCTGTGCGGGCTCCTCATTGCAGAGGCCACCCCGCCCATACGGTGTCATGCAGCAGAGGCCCCGGGCTGGAGTCATGGTGTCTGGCCTCTGATGTCGGTGGGACAGGGAGTTGTGGAATAACAGAAGCACATCCCACATTTACCATCTTACAGGCCGTTTATATCCATTTCCCCCACCTCTCCCTCCCAGGGAGCTCCGTCTATGCACAGTGCAGTGCAGGCTGCACATGTCCCCGGTGTGCTTTGTGTCATCACCGAGAACCTAACAGACACACAGCTGGCTGCATCTGATAGGAACCCTCCAGCCGCAGCCTGGGCCGCTCAGCCTGAGGAAGGACGTGTAACCTGTGTTTAGTCTCTGGAAATGCATTGTTTTGCTCTTTCTGTTTTCTTTTGTCTTTCCCCTCCCCCTGCCTCCTCTGGTGTCGGAGAAAACATGAGTTGAGATGCACAGTTCCTGTCTTGCTTTGCCCCCTGCAAGCTGCAGTGTGAGCAGACTAACGCATTGCATGTGCGAAGGAGGGTGTGGAAGGGGCTTGTGTGCTGAGCTGGGGCCTCCTGGGGCTGCTAATTCCTTCCTGCTGCATGAGAGGAGCAAGCCCACTAGGACGGCGTTGGGAGTTTCAGCTCCAAGTTCTGTGTTTAAGGCTGAAATCAAGGGGATGTTGGGCCACATCAGCGGGCTCGGATTGGCTGTTCCCTGTGGGCACCTAGAGGAACACACGCCTCCCCCAGCCCGACAAGACCAAAGGGCTGCCTGGGACAGCTCACCAGCTTCAAAGGCACCACGGACACGAGAACAGGTTTCCTTCCTGTGTCTGAACCGTGATTGGCCAGGTGAGCAGGTTTTGGGAACAGCTGCATGGGTCTGAGTCCACACCCCCTCTCGTGCTGGGCAATGTCACAGTTATCTATTGCCGTGTAACACAATGTCCCATGACTAAGGTCATAAAACCCTCACTTCCAATTATGTCTCACAGGTTTATGTGTCAGGAATTTGGACAGGGCTTGGCTGGGTGGTTCTTCCACAACGTCAGGGAAGGTGACTCGGTGGTACCCAGTGGTGGGCGGGCTGGTCTGGAGAGTCCTGGAGAGCTTCACTCACAAGGTGGGCACGTGGCGATGACCGCACCAGACACCGTGCACCTGGCCACTCCAGCATGGTGGCCTCAGCGTGGCCAGACTGTGCACATGGCAGCTCGGGGACCCAGCAAGGGAGCTGCAAGAGGCCTCCAGGGGGGGCTTCCCATGACCTCGTCTCAAAGGACCCAAACCCCGTTCTATCACATTTGGCCAACCGAGTCACGAAGGCCAGCCTGCATTCTGGGGAGGGCAGCGAGCCTCGCCTCTCAGTGGGAAGAGCAGCAAAGAATCTGCTGCCATTCTTCTGTGACCCCAGGCCAAGCTGTGGCTTCGTGCACAAGTCTGGATTCTTCCTGAGTGAATGACGACAGTAGCGAGCTCCACTTTGGAAATGGAGCATGGCAAAATAGTGGAATCATGCACAAAAGCTCACTGTCTTTGGCCTTGAATAGGGCCCATGGGGAAGGTGGCTCTTCCTTCCTGGTTTCCACCTGGATGGAAGCTTCTGACCGCACGCACCAGGGCCGCCTGCCGGCGACGCCAGCCCTCGGTCTGCCAGCGGCACTCTCTCCCTGGCACTTCGACTGCATTCCTCCCAACCCTGCTCGCAAGTGCAATAAACAGGCTTCTGCACGGGGAAGGCCGTGGCACTCGCGGAAGATCATTATCTCTTAAGAGCGGTGAGTATTCGTTGAGAATGTGCCTTCCCCAGCAATAATTTATAAATGAAAGAGAGAACAATCATAATAGCCATTGAAATCCCAAAAAGAAGGAGACTATTTATAAATGCAGAGTGCTTCATCCTTGCCAATTCCCGAATCTTAAGTACCTAAGTGGGAGAGAGTCAGGGCAACTTTGTTAATTGGCATCTAAAAATCTGTGCTGTGAAAGGTGCTCACTAGGCCTGGGAAGAGATGGGAGTGCGGCCAGCGGGCTCCAGGGCAGCGGCGCTCACCCCGGGCCACGGGGTCTGTGGGCACGGAGGCGGCAGTGGTGGGAGGGAGACGCCAGGGAGCAACAGCCCCGGGCCCACCGCCGGCTCATGGCCAGAGGCTGGGGGAGGTCACCCAACCCACCTGACGGGGCCTGGGCTGGAGGCTCCGAGGCTGGGATCCTGGGCACGGAGGACCACAGAAGTCAGGAGAGAAGCCGTGGACTTACCTGAAACTCACTTAAGGGAAGAGCCTGTAGTCGTCACTGTTTAAAAACCCAGGGATATTGGGAAGCCAACATGAGGTCCTTAAGTAGGTGATTGGACAAAAAAAATATGGTACATCTGGACCATGGAACATTATTCGGGGTAAACAGACATGAGGAACCATCAGTGCACATCGTTAGGGGAGAGAAGCCCGGCTGAGAAAGCTACACACTGTGTGGTTCCAACCATGTGACGTTCTGGAAAAGGCAGAACTACAAAGACAGTAAAAGACCAGTGGTTGCGGCGGAGGGGGGGGGCGGTCTGGGGGCAGCAAGGATGGGCAGGCAGAGCGCCGAGGAATTTTAGGGCCGTGCAAGCATCCGTATGACAGTGTGACAGTGGACGCACAGTTGGCCTCATTCTGGACCAACAGCCCCTAGGACCCTGACTGCAGGGTCTCTGGGAGGAGAATGGCACCGGAGCTGAACACGTTTGCTTTTTCTCACTTGTAAATTACGGCATTTTCTGCCAGTCCCGCTTCTGGAGCAGGGAGGCGGTAAGGACAGGCTGAAACCCCAGGCGTACAAGCGTGAGATGTGGCTGCTGTGCACGCCTGCTGGACCCTCCCATCCCTGGCCCGGTACTGCTGTTTTAGGTCTAATCTCGGCACCAGGCACTGAGAACTGTGGGGACAGGGGCGTGTCCCCTGGAACACAGCACAGCCCTTGCTCAGAGCGGGAGCCCCGAATGGATCCATGAATGTGGACGCAGGAGCCCAGGCTCGCTAAGCAGAGACGCCGGCTGCTGGATCAAACAGGCCTTCCTCCCCTTTGGTTTAGGAGATGGCTAGCTGTGGTCCTGGGGGACCACACTTACCATCTCTGGAAAACAGCTGTGATCTGGATCAGACCTCCAGTTTTCTCTCTTCTCCTTCCTCAGTTTGAATGCTCCAGAAGACTGCTTTCTATGGAGCTTTTAACTGGGCACTAAAATGCCCCCCAGGGAGAGCCGGGGCTGCTGACTGACCTGTGCTCATCTCCCTGGTCTGCTTTGAATGAGCTGCACCATTCAGTGAAGCCGTGTCCCTCTCCGAGCCTCGGGGAAATAGGGCTGCAGCAGATGGGGTGGTGCCCGAGACAAGAGTGCTGCCCAAACGTCCCCGCAATTCACCTAGCACGCAGCTCCAAGCTGCTCTACAGCACTCAGCCTTCAGCTGGAGACCTTCCATGGGGACCTGGGGACTCTCTTTTCTGCAGCTTTGGGGGCAGAGCAGGCTCTTGCACCCACTGGGTTATTCTGCGCCCTCTCATGGCCTCCTCGATGTCCCAGCACTTGCCTGTACCCCTCCACCCAGGACTTGCCTCTTTTGCAGCCGGAGACCAGGTCTGGGCCATTTGCTCCTAGGAATAAATGCTACGAGTTTGAGCTTGACAGCCAGATCGCCTGCTGAGTAGACTGGACGGCCATGCACCACCCCCACACAGTGCCCAGCAGCCTTGAGGCCCCTGCCAGCTGTCCCAAGAACCCCAATCTCATACCCCACCCAGACAGGGGAGATCCTTGCCACTCCGACCACCTGCGACACGTCCCTCCATCAAACCAGGCATTTGTTTGCCCAACTCATGGTAGCCCCCCTCCTGGAGAGATATCAAAACTTAAGTCACAACAGGACGTCCAAGATGGAAGTGTTTGGAAGTGATGTAACGCCTTAACCAGTGGTGTGCATTCGAAGTCACCGGGGAACGCTGAGAACACAGTTGCTTGGGCCCTGAGATTTGCGGAGCGTGAATCTAAGCAGCTGGGCTGAGTTCCATCCACCCATGTTTTGAAGATGCTTGTCAGGTGGTCCTGTTGCACAACTGAAGTTTGAGAATCCCTGTCTTATCCCAAAGAAGGGAATCTCTAACCGGGGCGGGAGCAGGGGGCGTCATGATTTTAGGCAGGTGGCTTCATCCATCTGCCTCCGAGTCTTCTTTCCCAGTAGAGCTTCAGCCACAGACTCAGAAAGCAGAAGAAGGCGCACTTGCTCCTTGAAGACAGGCCTGCGTCTCCGGCCCCTGGGACTCCGGCCCCCGGGACTGCGGCCCCCTGTGACTCCGGCCCCCGGGGCTGCGGCCCCCGCTCTCAGCAGAATGCCACGCTTTGGCCTCCACTGCACATTCACCCCTGCACCTGAGCAGCATGCACGGGGCTGGGAACTCTGGCCACTCCCCGAGGAGTGGCATTTGCTCCCAGTACCGCTTCTGGATTCCCCGAGGAATCCAGCCACCTCCCAGCGGCCCTGGCACTCGCGTCCTGGAGAAGGTGATGGGCACTAATCCCCCAAAGTTTCATAACGACACTAGACAGGACCCAGCCAGCCCCTCAGCAGGTGGAAGCCGATTCCTGGGGATGTCCCGGGGGGTGAAGTCCAGCGCGGTGTCCCCAGCCACAGACAGCAGTTTGACACGTAAAGCCCCCGCTCACCTGCTTCCTGTTCTCCTGGTCTCTGCTGTGTTTCATGGCTGCTCTTGGTCCGCTTAGATTTCCAATGTCCCCCCTTCCCTGCTCTCCCTCCCTCAAATCTAATATTCACTATTTTACTATTTAACTGCAATCCTCTCCGCAGACTTCCGTTCTCATCACCCTCCTTGCGGCCCCCTCCCTGCCTTCCGAAAGTCCTGTTGTCAGCTTGTTCCCCCTGCAGCGGCCTCCTCTGGCTTCAGTTCTCCTGCTCCCGCCCTGGAGTTTGCGAGCAAAGAGAAGAAAAGCCGCTGCTTTGCGGGACCCTCCTTACTCCTCCAAGGTTGAGTTTTGGGAGACTGTCCACCCCACTTTCCTGCTCATCTGTTTGGTGCTGGGCCTGGTGCCGGGAGGGAGAGAGCCGTGGGTCAGGCGGAGCTGCTCCGGCCCCCCTGCAGACATGAGAGGAGACGAGAAGCAGAGCGACAGGTGCGAAAGGTCCTGGCTGAGTGGGAGTCGCAGGAGCAGCCTTGCAGGGTGTCTGGCTGGGCCTCTCTCCGCAGAAGCCTGCATGCTGAGCCGCAGTCAGCCATGCAAAGACCTGGGGACAGAATGTTCCGACTGCAAGTGCAGAGACCCAGGAGCGAGGCCCATGGGGGTGGGGGGTGGAGTCATGGTGGGGGCCAGATGGCATAGGTTCTTGTGGGCCATGGGGACATCATCGATGGTGCAGGAGGGTCCAACTGAGGGCTTGAAGCAGGGCATGACATGACATTCTCTGATTTACGTTTCCAATGGGGCCCTGCAGGGCCTGGTTTGCAGGGAGAGTGGAGGGGAAGAGGTGGCTGTAGGGGTCCTGGTGAGAGAGGATGGGCCTCAGGGCCCAGGGGGAGGGAAGCAGATGCCTGTGCAATGTGTTTTGGGAGAAGAAACAACAGAAAAAAGAAAACAGCAAAGTAAATGAATTTTAAAAAGTCACTTCTCCGCTCCCTTCCTGATGCTACGGGGACACAGGGCACCTGAGATACAGATGGACACAGCACCATCCCAGGTAAGGAGGTCCCAGGGAGCAGGGGTGCGGGGCAGTGCCATGCTCCTGGGGCCCGGTGCCCATGCCACCCTGGGGACATGCTAACAGGGTGCACTGGCACTCTCTCACTGACATGACATTTCCTAGTCCACCCGCATCAGCTGAGGTCAGCCTGACCTCCTTCCTCCTTCTGTCAGCTGCTTCTAAGAACCAGGCAACGATGAGTCGGACACCACGCAAGGTCGTGAGTGAGCACTCTGTTACTGGCGTCGGTGTGACATGTGTCCCTTCTCCCACCGCTGGCGCTCCCCCCTTCTTGTAAAGCAGACAGGAAACAAATGAGCAAAACAGCACTACGGAATGAAAATGAAAACCCTCTGGGATCCTCAGGCGGCCCTTCTCCTCCTTCTGTTGCCAGGATGGGTCTTCATTCTCCAGCAGGTCCCAGGCCGTGGGTCGTTGCTCCATGGGACTGTGCTGTCCGGATCCTTCTGATCTGCATCCCCTGCTTTATAGACGTTCCAGAGTGTCAAAGGCCCTGCCCCCACCCAGTCCCAGAGGAGCAGCGGCCCCTGAGAAAGGTATCCACCGGAGACGCAGATTCCTCCAAACACAGTGGGCATCACCCAGGCTCCTTGGGGCGCCGGTTCAGGTGACGGTGTGGGTCTGGACTCAGGCAGCCCTGGGTTCTGGGTCAAGCTCCTCAGTTTTCTGCCCTGGATCTTGGAGAAGTGTGGGGTGCAGCCCAGAGGAGGGCATGAGAGGTGCCCAAGAGCCATCACTGTGGCCACCTCTCTGCCTGTCCATCCACCGGATGCCGGCTCTGCGGAGAGGGACGAATACACTGTGCCCCCACCCACGAGGCTCTCAGAGTGTCCAGGGGAAGGCGGGCAGTAAACAGCTCCAGCGCGGCGTGCAGCTGTGAAGACAGATGTGCAGGAAGAGTCCTAGGGCCACCAAAGCCAGGCTGCAGCCCCCGAAGAAAGGGAGGTGTGAGTGACAGAAGAGCCACGTCCCACACAAAGGCAGCAGGTGTCCTGGCAGAGGGTGGGCAGGGCAAACACACAGGAGCCAGGAGGGATACCAGACACCTGGTGTATCAGAGGTCGGGCTCCCCCGGGGCTGGGTGTGGGGGTGCTGGCCTGACCCCTGGGTCTCTGCACCAGAGCCTGACGGTCGTCCCCTAGGTCCTCAGTCACGCTGCCTAGCACACACGCCACTCGGCATCGCCACTCCCATCTTCTGTCCCCAGGAAGCACTATCTTCTGTGTAGGTGAGCGTGACTTGAGATAATGATTCGAAGACCTTTAAGGCAGGGCCTGGCACACGGTAAATATCAGTAAATGTTAAAAAGGAACGATGATATTGTTGAAAACAAATCCGTTGCTCAGTGTCGTGGCTGAGTGTCGTCAGAACTGACAGCAGAGAAGGACTTGTGCTGGCCTTTCTCTCACTTTTTCCTTTAAGATTGTTCTCCGTTCCACGTGGGGAGGCGTTCTTGAGCTGGGTGTCAGGATGATTTCGTCCACTTCTACTGTGCCATGAATAACTTCAACTTGCCACAAAGATTCGGTTATATTCCAGGAACACACCTTTTACTAACATCTCCCTGCTTTCTTTACAAAACAGCTTTTATCTACCATGGAAGTGTCTAAACCATAATGATGAGTGGGGAAAGCAAATTAACATCAGATGAAAAGGCAGGGAAATGGAGCCCCGATACATGAATTTGATTTGCTTCGAGAGATGAGCCCCTTCCCAGGCTCACCTCCACAAGTGGGAGAAGGAAGAAGTCTACCGCGCTTAGCGAACATCTGTGGACCAATTACAGTCAACAGTTTACAGGTGTCGAGAGGGAACCTTCACTCACATGCTATCCTCCCAAAAGAGTTGTCTTAATCTCTCTTAGAAACAAAAGCACACTTTTCTCTAGGGCTCTTTAGCCAGCAGGCGGAGATCACAGCTCCTTCTCCAGGCAGGATGGAGCCCCCGGAGGCTGGCCAGAGCAGGGCTGGCTGGGGTCCTCCCTCAGGGCCCCTCAGACAAATTGTCAGAGTGTGTCCAACTTTGTCATGCTGATTCCCAGGCTCTGCCCCCAGAGGTCCAGATTCAGATCTGAAGCAGGGCCCAGAAAGTAGAATTCTGGGGGGGCTCCCAGGAGCTGTTTATGACCTGTGGGATGGCCAATCGTTCTCCAAGGCTGGCATCTACCCAAGAGGTTGTTAAGGGGCCAGGTCCTGGGGCCCATGCCCCGAGGCCCCCGTCAGCAGGTCTCAGGTGGAGCCCCGGACTCTGAATTTCTTGGGAGCCTCTCTAGGAAGCTGGAGCAGATGATCTGAGGGCAGAGGCGGAGCGCAATCACATGCAGATTCCTGCACTGCACGTCTGGGGTCTGGGGTGTGGCCCAAGGGTCTGCATTTTAAACACACTCCCAAGGAGTGTGGATGCTGCTGTTCTGGGGGTCCCACGTCAAGGGGCCTAGCCACAGACCATCTTTTGCAGTCCACAGCCATGTCTTCTAGACCATATTTTTGCTTCCTTTCTAAATGCGTCCTCCCTGCTTCGTTCACAGCAAGCGTGATAAACCAATGCTCTCTACTGGACTTGCCTCAGTTACTGCAGTGCTTTGAAACCACATTCCTGAAAATGTGGGTTCCCGTAAGACATCAGACACTGTGTAAAGGGCTTCCTCCAGCAAATGAGTTTTGCTCAACCCCGCCGGGGTTGCAGGGCCTGGGTGAGAGGTGGGCTCTGCAGGCCGAGCCCAGGGCTACCGTCTCCATACCTCCCCTCGCCCCGCTGTGTGATGGGGATGCTAACTTAGCCCACTTATGGAGTGAGGACAACTCTGTGAGTTAATTTACCCAAAGCTCCCGCATCTCTGCCTAACTCAAGTCTAGATGTTCTCGGAATGCACATACCCCGCTTGGAAGTCACGGTGCCCTTCCATAGCGTCAAGACTCTGAGGCACTCCGCAGACCGAGACAGGAAGATGTGTCATCCAGGGTTTGGGCCCCAGGACTCCCTCCCAACGTCACTATTTGTGCTGTTCAAGTTGCCATGCCTGTTTGCACTCCAGCGGGTGACGGAGCACGGTAGAGCACATGCTGACTTCTGGAGCACACGCCCCAGGAACAGTTTGCATTAAGCTATGGCCTTCTGAAGACAAAGGCGGGTCCCTGCAATGGACATTTCAGGACCGCCTGTGTGAGCTCTGCGGGCACTGATGAAGTACACTGAGTCGGGGGGGGGGGTGAAGCAGCGGGGGTCTTTCAGAGATGTGAGCTCATGGCTGAGGAATGCAATTTCCCCCAGCATGGATTTCGGGTGGACTTGTCCACGGAACCTCACTGGCAGCGCACAGCCTCTGCACGTGGGAACAAGATGAGGCCGGCACATTGGGCCATGTAAAGCTGTCACCCTGTTACTCCCCTACCAGGTCAGGAATGTTCTGAGATGCAGGGCAGGGTGTGGCAGGCGGGGACAGATGTGCTGTTCTGTTTATTAGTCCCACACGCTTGCTTTTGGGACCAGATACTGCATGAAACCTCATGGGTTTGCATATAGATCTCACCCCACTCCTCCTGGCTTAATTGATAACCTGAAGTCTAAAGCAGCAGGGGAGCTAACCAGCACCCCACACCGCCCAGGTGGGAGGGTCCTGGGGGAGAGGGAAAGGCCCCTCTGCAGCTCTTCTGCTCTCCTGCCCAAGTTGATTCTGACCTTGGAGCTCAACACTTGCCCTCAACCCTCTCCCCCCTCCTTTGCAGTGCATTTCTTAAACCAGAACTAATGTATTCTGGACACAGAGCTCCTCCAAACCAAGACAAAGAAATTTCAAATATCTGAGCAAACAAAATCACTTTTCTTAAATCTCCAAGCTAAAAGGAAACGTGCAAAAAAATCTACTCACTTTCCAAGCTGTATATATTTTTCAATTGATGATTCCTTAAAGAAGTGTCCCCCCAGTTCAGAAATCACCCAAGCAGAGCAAATGGAGTCGGCCTAGCCAGCCAGCACTGACACTCCTGACAGCTCTTCTGTCGGATAATTTCTTCCTTTTCTTTCCCGGGGCCTCTAATTTCTTTCTTGGCTTCTCAGGCCTAACAGTGCGTTTTGATGCACAAACAGGAATTAGTCCCATCCCCAGTCCTTAGGGACGCACCGCAGCAGGGGCTCCGACTTTGAGCCCTGCACTGCGCTGGAGGGTCTCAGCCTGCAGCCGGTTACCGCCTCTCTCCGCTCTGCGCTTTTCAGATGGGCTGGTCTCTCAGGGCTGACTCCCGACCGCCCAACGTGGGCGCAAGGCCTCCCACGAGGTGGGCCTGGACTGGGGAAGTCAGTGTGAAGACCCCCTAAACGTAGAGAACACAAGGGGAGTGCCCTCCCACCGTGGGCCCGGCAGGAAGTTGGCCTAAGCAGCAGGGGCTCCCCATCCAGAGGGGGCGCCCAGGGTATGTGGGGGGGGCTCCCGAGAGCCTTCATCAGTCTTCAGGTCCCCGCCCTTTCCCCACAGTACGAGGAGAGGGTCCGGGCCCCTTGGCCCACCCGGCCTCCGACGCCCGGCCGCGCTGGGCGTGGGCGCAAGGAGGAGGCGCCAGGCGCAGCGCGCGGGGCGCGGACGCGGGCGCGGCGCG
>NC_048230.1:47238632-47284912 GCF_002007445.2 Ailuropoda melanoleuca | reverse complement strand
AGTCCGGGCGCCCGCCTCCTTCCCGCGGAGCCCGGGAGCCCGGCCCCCAGACCGGCTGTGCGCGGCGGGTGCAGGCCCCGGGGGCGGCATGCGGGGCTGCGCGGGTGGCGCCCCTGGGGAGGCGGCGGGGCCGCGGGAGTTGCAGGAACCCCCTCTCGTGGCCGATCGGCCTCGCTGCTCCTCCGGGCAGCGCAGTTGTAACCTCCGAGATAAACAAGTGCGGCGCCCCCAGGCCGGTCCGAGGCTGCGGGGCGCTCCGGTTGCGCTCGCCACTCGCCCGGGCGGGGCGAAACTTTCCTGGGCGAGTTCGCCTCCGGGGCTCCGGTCCTCTGTGGAGCTCCGTTCCCGAGAAGTGGAGTTGCGGTTTGGAGCTCTCCCAAGGAATGAACCCGCGCCCCTCGCCTTACCCATGGTACTTTTGGGGGAGGGCGCCCGCGCCCGGGCGGGCGTCAGAGTGTGGGAGCCGAGGCCGGGCGGGCGGCGGCCCAGCGAAGGCACGACCTCGGGCTGCGCCCCTGCTGCTGGTGTGCGCTGGCCGGGAACTGGCCGCTGAGCTCCGTCGTCTCAGCCCCGCGTCCCTGCTGCGCGCGCAATCTCTTCGACGGTTCCCTACCCCGCGAGGATGACCTGGAGCTGCCACTCCCCGCAGCCGGGCTGGGGCCCCTTGCCCGCCCCCAGCCCCTTCTGTTGGGCAGGATCCCGGGGCGCTTCCAGCACAGGCGGACACCCACTCTTTCATTCAGTTAGAGGAGCTGTCTCGCCTGGTTGGGCTAGAGATGGGGGCTCCAAGGGCGGACCTGTGTTCAGCGGACTGGAGGTGGAGGGTGGAGCCCAGTCTTTGGGAACCCTCCTCCCTGCTGGGCGCCGAGCCGCCTCTAGGAGGACCTCCTTTTTTGCTCTGCCCCCTTGACCCACCCTGGTGACCCGGGGAGAAGACATAAGCCTGCAGGCCCTCTGCACCCAGAGCTCAGCTCCAGGGCCACCAGGGTGCCCTGGCCATCAGGGCTGCCGTTGGCGGCACCTTCCTCTCTGTGGCTTCCTGGGCTACCTTCAGATGCCTCTCCGATGTTGCCCTCTGTGGGACCAGAGAGGCCCTCCCAGGCAGCAGCCCTGCCAGCAGCCCTGCCAGCGGCCAGCCCACCTCCCCACCCAGCACCCCTGACCCCAGGCCAATCCAGCAGGGCCCCCTCATCCGTGCTGGACTTCCACCTGCCCTGTGTGGGAAGCTGATGAGTCTTCCTCTGAGGCCCGGGGCCAGAAGGTCAGGTGCACCCTCCCGCTGCGTCTCCGCCCGCGGCGCTCACGTCACTTTATCCCGTCGTCACAGGAGGGTGAGCACAGGACACAGGACGAGAAGGTGTTTTCAGAGCCAGAGGCCACATTCACACCACTCTGATCGCCTCACATCGGGAGAGTGTCTCGTGTCATCGGTGGTTACGGACACTCCCTCGCTGTGCCCGGTTCACCACTGACACCTGACCCCGGGTGCGGCGTGTGGAGGGCGGCACGCGGTGCGTGCGGACTGTGGCTCTGCCCCGGCTGCGGGCGGCCACGGGGTCTGGGGGGCTGCTGAACCAGGTGAGTCCCTGAGAAAACAGACGCGGAAGAGCGCTGGGTCAGGGTGGAGGCTGTGTCGTCTTCATTTCTGTCACAGCCCGAGGCGAGACCCAACCAGCAGCAGCCTCTCGTAAACATGGGCTTTGGATTAAATTTCTGTCAACTTCACATTTGTTCCAACCTCTTTTTTTTCCTGTGCTCAGGCCCATAATGGGGATCTTACAGCCAGGGAGACCTGCAAGGCTGGATTCTCTGAGGAAGACTACAAGGCATTAATCTCGGAAAATATTCTGGAAGGAGAGAGGCTACTCAAAGGTAGGGGGCAAGGGGGTGGGAAGAAATTGCACGTCGTGCTCTGGACGGGGGAGACATTTCCAGGAACAGGCAAGGTGGGGCTGTCTTTGAGGCAGGCTCTTTGCAAAATGTTGTCCATGAGGTCAGTGACATAGGGATTCTGGGGACCTCGAAGGCATTTTGCATCACAGGTGAATGATTCAGAATGCCTGTCATTTTTGAGTGAGGTGAATCATTTCCTGGGCAACAAATTGGAATTCGGATGTAACGTCACCCAAATAATGTGCAGGGAGAGACTTTCTTGCTAAGTATTTTTATGTATGAAATTCTGGATTCTTAAATTATCCCTGCTTTGAAATGCATGATAAAGCAGACGATGTTGTTGGAGATGCGGTAAATAAGCCCACAGACGTTCTGTTCACAAATGTGGCATTCATTTTCATTACTGCCCCACTGACAACACGAAAACACACATGCAGGAGGGAACTACCAATTAGCTTTATCGTAATTGTAGGACTATATCCACATTTGTGATGGGAACGTCAGAGGCAGCTTCAGAAGTCAAGTGACAGCGGATCGTTCTGCGTGTTGATCTGTTTCCCTTTTGAGACAAGCTAATTAAACTTTCCATTTGCATGGGAGGGGAAATAAATCAGCTCTTCCTTCTGAGGATCCCAAATCCTACCACGAACACCGTGGCTGTGCGCCTTCCCAGAAGTAGCAGCTTTTAGCTGATTTCAGAGGGATGGAGGGAGCAAACTTTGGATAAAGCCTCAGAGCTCAATTTCGGTGCTCATGACCAAAGAATCCTCATACTGCTGACTTTCTCCCCAGTTTTGTGTTTTAGGGAATCTAGGATTTTCCCTTAAGAGCTGACAGCTTCTTCGGGTGGGAAGGGGGTGGGAACACACACATATCGGGAGGTGATATTTCAGATCTTCTTCCTTGGAGACGGAGCTGGTTGACTCTCCTTGTTTGTGCTTGGTTGTATGAATTGGGATTTTTTCTTGGTACCAAGTCCAACTTTTCTTCCTTGTTTGTTGTCATCTGCATTGACTGCTAAGGGTATGATACTATTGAATCTTTCATTGATTACCAAAAAAAGAAAAAAGAAAAAGAAATTCCCAGCAACTGACCAGAAGCAGAATCGGTGTGTGGCACGAGGAGGCGTGTATTGGGAAGAGTTTTTAGGTGATGCTCTGTGAATTGCACTGTGCGTGTCATTTCAGAGTTACAGAGGGTGGGCCATCTTTCAGGAGGTATTAGCCTACTGAGCTTCCCTGTGTGCGCTCGGGGAAGGCCCGGAAGATTCTTCCACACTCAGTGTGCTGTAGTGTGGCTCATGCAGGGGACACACTGCAGTACCCCTGTTTGCTTGTCTGGAAGCTGGCATCCTGGGCGTCTCTTATGAAGCTACACTTGATGAGATCTTGGACTACCACTTTTACTCTGGAATATAAGAAAAAGTGCCTCTCTTTTGGTAAGGCCACGTGCCACCTACTGTGGAAGAGAATGGCAGATTCTCCTACCTTTTATGATGAAATATGGGGTTTCTAACAGGTATCTGGTCTCCTTCCTGGCTGCTTTGTGGATCCAGGCTGAACTGGCCACTCGGCTCAGTGTTGTGGGGAAGTCTTGATTGCTGGCTGAACGTTGGCCTGCCCCCTGAGTCCAGACGGTTTTCATCCAGCGTGGGATGGAGAAGGTGAACTTGGACCAGCCTACAGGCTTTGGGGATGCATGACCTATTTTCGGGACACTTACGTCTCCCTGAGATGAGGCCCAGCCCAACCCAGGTTGAGGGGAGAATTGCAGGTGTCTCGTGGGCGTTGGGACATTTCCCCTCCTGTGGGGCAGGCTAGAGCCCCATTGCTCCTCCTGCACCTGTGTGCTCCCCCTTCCCCCCGCTGTTCTCAGGGACAGAGATTTTTCATATCTTAGAAGTAATTTTACACATATGGAGGCAAAAGCTGACGCAGACACACACTCAAATCAGGGCAGATAAAAATTTCTCTTTTTGTGTCTGCACTCTGCAAATCACAAGACCACAGTGAGGACGTGTGCGTCCGAAATAAAACAAAGCCACGCTATGTCTGTTATTCTGGTAGGAATCCCGTTAAATAGATAATGACTACTTATAATTGAGTTATTCCAACAGAGAGAGCTTAACCTTAATTTGACAAGCGAAGCCTCACAGAGTCACCGCTTTATTATAAGTACCCCGAAAGCCATTAACGGCTGCTTGGTGGCCCCTTCCCTTTGCCTGCGTCAGCTTACCAGCAGCCCCAAACATCCAGATTCCAGAAGGAGCGATTTGTTGCACAGTAATTAACTTATTTATGATAAATGGATGGAAGAAATGTCGTGGCGTTTTGTTTTATGTCTAAATGAAAAGCATTTGCATTCTAAAAATTTCATGCTAATTAGGCTTAAAATAGTTTTCCCCAATAGGGTAGCAAATACCATGGTATTGTGAACCTTGGGGCAGCGGAGCCTCTGTGTACAGCCAGGCAGGGCATCCGTGGGGCTGATTCGTAGCGTTCCCAGATCCCCTACAAGTTGTGTTTCTGTGCGTGCTTTTTCTGGCCAGCTCGTGAACGTAGCCACACACTATTAGCTCTAGTGCTGTTTTCAGGATCATTCACTTACCGCCATGATCATTGGTGCGTGGTAATATCTAAAGTAGGATGGTGAAGCCGTTTTCCTTAGGCCGAAATGGAACGTTCTGTGAGCCATAGTTTCGTGTGGGGCAGTTGCTGAGCTGGTGTCCTTTTCTCGACTTTGTTAATAATTAACGGTCAGCCCAGCAGCTGATGCAGTGACCTGCATTGCTCTCTTGTGGTGGGCAGAGTTCTGGAAAACCCAGACCTGCTTCGCGGCAAAACCCCCCAAGGATGGGAGGGTGATAGGCTGTATTGCAGGCACCCTGGACGTGTGGGTCCTACCTCCCCTGGGTCCTGGACAGGAGGCGGCGTGTGAGTAGAAATGTCTGCCGGGGTTGGGAGGGAGTGGGGTCTGGACGTTAACCTGAGGAGGTGACTCAAATAATACAGAGAAGAGAGGAGCACTGTTTCTGAGGACTTCCTCAGAAAAGCCTTTGTGGGTCACCTTAGGGCCGTCCTGTGCTCCCCCAAACACACTCAGCTTCTTCCTCGGAGAACTTCTGTTCTCTGGGCGAGCATCTCTTTTATTAAAACGATAAGGTTCATGAAGGCAGCAGCTCTGTCACTCTGCTGGACTATTTTAGATCATGGCAGAATGTGTTTCAGCTAACAGGATAAAACCCCGTTACCGGAATCTCAAATGAAGGGGGGTTAATTTTTCTTACATGACAGTGAAGAGAGAGATGGTCGGGGGCTGGGACAGCTTGCAAGCACCATTGTCACTTGCCTGGTCTTTATTCTACCATCTTTAGATTGTCAGTTCAGTTTGTTGCCTCATCATTGTAAACTGGCTGCTGTGGCTCCAGCCATTGCATTTGAGCTGGGAGCAGGATAAAGGAGGGAGTAGTGGCACCATTTGCATCCCTTCCCTGTATCAGGAAAGCAAGCACTTTCTCAAGATGCTTACAGTTCTCCTTGGCTAGAACTAGGCCACATGCCGCTCCCAGCAGAAAGGGGCGGGGAGGCTGGGAAGCAGAGAATTGCGTTGTCGTATTTGGGTTAGAGCTATTATGATCCACCACCTGGTAGATCCATCTCTTTGGAGCAAGTAAGATTCTGTTTTAGGAAGGAAGGAGGGAGGAATGGATACCGAGGAGACAAGCATGGGTGTCTGCCCTTTAAGGCTTCCGCTTCCAGCGCCCTCCCTGAATGCATTGTGGAATGAATGACTCATTTGCGTACCGAGGCCCAGAGAGGGAGGGATGGTGGAAGAGAGTCCACGTGCAGGTGTCCAGAGTCAGCGTGTGAGAATTGGCCACACGTAATCGGCAGGGCCAGAAGCACCGTTATCTTATCTCGACAGGTATACTGAACATAGCCTCTTTGCCCGTGTGGTTTGGCTTGACCCACCCCTGTGCAGACAGGTCGCTCTTGCCGGGGCAAGAGGCTGGGCCAGTCCTGCTGCCGACCCACACCCCACATCGTGCCTAATTCGTGGTGTGGTGGCCGTGCAGCAACAGTCTCAAATACAGTCATGAACGGGCCTGAGAACGCTGACCCTGGCACGCGCCTGGGCCTCCTCGGTTCACTCACCGGGGAGTGGGAGCTGCTGGGGACGCTCAGGTGGTGGTGCTGGTGAGAAACCAGCCTCGTGCTGCAGGCTGCCTGTCCCGCGTCCATTCTCACCCTCTTCCTCGCTGACGCCTCTTCCGTGCTGACGGTTTGGCATACGTGGGTCCTGTTGAACATGCTCACACGTCAGGTAGACTCTTATGCCAAGGTGGCAGCATGGCCCCGTTCTGGTTAGTAGGACCTAATTAGGTTATTCTGTTAGACGAGGCTTCCGGGAAAGGTGTCTTTTCTTCCTTTCTTTCCTCCTGGTAGAGAGGAACCTCTTCAGCTGGCCACGCCTTCTGCCTTTTGCCCTTACCTCTTCCTGCCTGGAACACAGATGTGATGTCTGAGGCAGAGCAGCCATCTTGTGACTGTGAGGATGGTGGAGCAGGAACTGGATCCTAGGTGGCATGCTTGAACCACATCCAGATAACCCCTGGGCTCACTGTCCCCCTAAGAGGTGAGAAAAACAAGGCTAAAATACCACAGTTGAGTTTTTTGTCCTTTGTAGCCCAGGCAGTCCCAGATTAGGGAAGCCAGCACTGTGCACAGCAGCAAGTACCTGTCCTTCCCTCTGGACGTTTGGAACACATTTCATCCTCTGCCTTGAGCCCAGGTTTGGGGGGCGGGGAGGCCCTTCTACCCATCCTTTGTTCCTTGGGCCTTGGCCTTATTCTTGCTTTAGCAGCCTCTGCTCCTCGTGGACTAGAATCCACATCCAGCACCCTGGATCGCAGAGAGCACGCAGTGGGCGCTCAGTTAAGTATTTGCCGAGCAGATGAATTGAACAGTCAACGACATTAGCATCTGGGCCAGGATGTGGATGAATCATTAAACGTATGAAGCCAGGCTGCCTGTCTGCGCCACCCATCAGGGAATGTGCAGTCTCCACTGGATCTCGTAGCCGTCCTCCTCCGGGAAGCCAGGAGAACAGGTGTTGGGACTTTGTGCGCAGTGTTGACTAGCTCCGGGGAACCTCAGTCTGCACAAGAGGTGGAGGTGAGGGGCGGCTGCGCAGGACTGCATCCTGACCTGTGGGCTCCACTGGCCTCACACCAGCACGTTCCTTGCTCTGGAAGCTGGAGGAATGCTCCTCTTGGAGCACCGAGACCTCCACTGCCTCTTTTGGCAGCTGCCTCAGGGGTCCCCGAGAAGGAGCATCCAGAACCCGCCATGGAGACCTCGCTGGAGACGGTGATGCCCCACTGGCTGTCTTTGGGGCCAGCCTTGCCTTTTCAGTGTCACTTTGAGTTCTCAGCAGCCTTTCCCCCGCTAACTTTGCCTGGTGGCAGAGGTAGGATGAGAGAGGGAAGTTTACATCCACAGACAGTGGCTTCAGTCAGAGACAGGGTCAGCCGGGGAAGGCACAGCTGCCAGTGTCGTCCCCAAGCCAGAGCTCAGGCCCAGAGTGTCCCGGCGGCCAGGAGGCCAACCGCTATGGCCTTGCACTCTGCAGCCACGTGGCCCGTGTGGTCCAAGGGGTGCTGGTGGCCACTGCACACTAGGTCCCTAAGGCATGCCTCNGAGCCAGAGCTCAGGCCCGGAGTGTCCCGGCGGCCAGGAGGCCAACCGCCATGGCCTTGCACTCTGCAGCCACGTGGCCCGTGTGGTCCAAGGGGTGCTGGTGGCCGCTGCACACTAGGTCCCTAAGGCATGCCTCAGGAGCCCCCAGCCCCGCATCTTCCAGCTTCTGGCCTGTGTGTGCATAATCACTGTCTTCAGCTAAAAACCCTCACTGGAGAAAGCTTAAGGCACAGTTAGACATGAGGACGACAGACTCCTCCCTGCCCCGGCTGGAAGATGAAGACGTCTGCATTTCAGAACCACACGTTTTCATGGCGTCTCAAGATGCGGGAATGTGAGGCCTTGTGATTGTCCTTTAGGAGCCCTGCGTTCTGGCCACACCGCATGCCAGCCCTCCGCAGACACCCCCTGTGGGATCCTCTCGAAAGCTTTGCCGACGAGGTAAAACTGGTCCTGGTTTAGGGGTCAGAGGGCATGGATTTGCTCTGCTTCCCCTGTTTGTCCAGCCCCGTGCTTGTGGCTCATTTATATCTCCCACGTACCGTGAGCAGAGATGGTTTCCGAGCGCTGAGATCACATGTACACACTGCCCCAGATGTTCAGGGCACCATCATAAAATTAGCAATTATCAAGCATTTGGATGTGCTAATTGTTTCTCGTCTTGGACGTTTGCAACACACAGAGGCCCAGTGGGTCAAGAGGTGCTCGATGGCCATCAGTGATGCATGAGGGCTTGTCTGAAGTGGGTCCAAACTCTGTAGACACCTTGGGTTTGCGGAACTGGCCCCGGGATCACAAGAGCCGGGATTCTGCAATGCCAACAGGAGTTTTCAATTCTGGGCATGAAGCACACAGCCCAGAGCGGGTGCTCTCTCGGCTCTCAGGCTCTGCCAGCGCTGGGGGAAGCCGAGAGTGTCCCTGGTGAGGACGCCTGTGGTCTGGAAGCCGGGACGTGGATGATCCGAGCACCAGGGACAGAAAGGAGGCCTCCAGTCGTGGACCACAAGAGGAGCCAGCGACTGCCTGAAGGACGCTCCCGGCGCCCTCTTGCAGTGGGACGTGCGTGAGCCACGTGCGTGCCCTCCATCTGCCCCGGTCTGGGGGCCTCCCGTGGTAGGTTTCCAGGCCTGCCCCCTCGCTCCCTGCGCCACTCCCTCCCTCTCTGCGTCTTTGAAGCATACTAAAGTAGATGCCAGAACTAATCGCGAACTGAGAACATGGGAATGAGCAGCCATTCATCTTTCCAAAGAATGTGCTGATTATTCTGACTTTATGAAGAGCAAGTTTGGCTTTGAGTGAATTTTGCCCCGAAAAAATACTGTACTGTGAGTTCCTGTGCATCGAGGGCAGTGAAGCTCCCTGCCCCCACCCCGACCTGTGTGTTCTTGCGAACCCTCGTGGCACGTGCTCCTTGCTTTCAGTCCTCGGAGGGGGCTGTGGCATGCTGCAGGCTGGTCTGGTAAAATCCTTCGCTTTGGTCAGAAGGCTCAGAATTTGGGTGACTTTTTGCCCTGGCTCTCGGCTGCCCTCTCCTGGTGTTTCAACAAAAGAGAACAAAACAAAGCAAACCTACTTTATTATCTTTGGCCAGTGTGTTCTTTCTTCCAAAGCCCATTTCCCTCTCGACCTCCATCACAGCAAGCTGGTGTGTGTCAAGGACTCCCGGGCGCTAATACATCTGCCCCCTGGACGCCTTCAAGATGCCTGCGGGCTCGGGGCATTTGCAGGTCATGCCCCAGCTCCATGGGTTCTGGGCAGAGCTCTCCGTGACTGCACATCTCCTGCCCGCCTTTCCAGGGAGTTGTTGACTTGGGTCAGGGGTCGTGTTAGTTTCCTAGGCTAGTCCAGCGGCCCGTGTAGTTAGTGGCTTGAAAGACACAAACGTATCTTCTTGCTGATCTGGACACCAGAAATCCAGCATGGGCAGGCCCCCCAGGCTGCCGTCAAGCTGTGGGCAGGGCTGATTCCTCCTGGGGGCCCCAGGGCAGAGTCCGTGTCCTTGTCTGCTCTGCTTCACAGGGCACCACGCTTTCCTTGGCTCTCGGCCGGCGATCCATTCCCACGGCCACACCAGTGCTTCCGCCCGTGCCCCCTCTGACCCTGCTGCCTCCCCCTTCCACTTACGAGCACCCTCGTGATGCAACGGGGCTTACTGCGATGACCCGGCCATCCTTTATCTCCGGATCCTTGCCTTGGTCACTTGTGCAGAGGCCCGTGTGCATGGCAGGGGCCACTCGCAGGCATCCTGGGACTCCCTCAAGCCTGTGTTTCCGGCCCCCACGCGCTGAGGTCGTGCTGTGGCTCGTGCACCTTGCTGTGTTCTTCATTCAGTTCCTGGGGGTCCTCAGCAGTTCACATGGACACCCCCCTTCACTGTGGGGGAAACAGGGGCTCAGAGCGATTGAGGAACCCGGGGCGAGTCAGGGTCAGGAAATGCCAGTGCTCGGACGCCCCGTGCCGCTCATCCAGTCCCACCTCGTTCCCAGAGCCCCCACCCCCCATGTCCTGGGCCTGCAGTGGGGACTCTGGCCGGCAGCTTCTTTGTGACTCCTGAGATGCGATTTGCCCCTCGAGAGCCTGCAGGGTGAACGAAGGCCGTAGAGCCCACAGCAGCTCGCGATCTGGCGGCTTCGAACGCAGCCTTGTTTGGCTTCACTGTTTTCTTGCTGACAGTGTGCGGGGATTTAGGAAGGATTAAGGTAAGCCTTCAGCGGCAGATAAATATCCACGGGCACAAGAGTGCCTCCCCTTGCCTCGTTTACGGGAGGATGGTCCTTGGGGAGGACGGGAGCGTCCCTGCCCAGGGCAGTGGCACCGGGAGAAGCCACAGGTGCGGAGGGAGCCCTTCTTGGCCTGGAATGGGTGCATTTTCCGTTTGGCATCCGGTTTCATTAAGTTCCAGCCCCCGGGTGGGGGGGGGTGCAGACCCATGTCTGTCTGGGAAGGATCCCTTTCACTATCTTTGAACAGGAGGGAGGAGGGCGACTCACCTCTGGGTCTTCCCTTTGGAGTGTGTGCCCACATTTGTCCACCCGACTTGGAAAATGTTGGATTTTTGTCTTGTGTTGGTTTTGCTGCCAAATCTAAGTTTGAGCACTGTTGACATTGATCTGCCTCGAAACCTGAGGGAGAGCCCTCGGGGGACGTGTTTGCTAAGCCCACGGTCCCAGGCATCTGCTGCCTGCAAGGCTGAGGAAGACGTGCGGCGTCACCGGCGTTCTTGGGACCAGGTCCCGGTTGGGCGGCCCTCCTTTCTGCGGGCGTCAGTGTCCTTATCTGGAGAGCAGAGGCATAGCACGTCCAAGTGGGGGTGGGGAACTGCCTGCCTGCGGGACACTTGTGAAACCGGGCAGGCCCCTGGGTCCCTTCCCAGACCTACTGTAGGAGGTCAAATGGTGGGCCCCAAAAGATTCACCTACCTGGAACCTGTGACCGGAGTTGTGTTTGGAGAAGGGGTCTTGCAGATATAATTAAGGCTATTGAGATGAGATTATCCTGGATGATCCAGGTGGACCTTAAATCCAAGGACAGGTGTCCTCAGAAGGGACAGAGGAGACACAGACACAGGAGAGAAGCCCCGGGAAGGGAGGCAGAGGGAGGGAGGCACCCACTACCTCAGGGCAGCTGGAGACACCAGAAGCTGGAAGAGGCAGGAAGGACCCTGCCTGGAGCCTCCTTGGGGGCAGCACAGCCCTGCCCACAGCTTGACTTGAGGCTCCGGCTTTTAGAACATCAAGAGAATAAGTTCTTGTTATTTTAAGCCACCGAGTTTGCAGTTGTTTGTTGCAGGTGCCCCGGGACACCCAGACACCCAGTGCATCAGAAATCCTGGGGCTGTGCCCTGGGATGCTGCCTGATTGATCGGCCTCCCCAGGGCTGGTGCTCTTTCAAGCCTGAGGACCTCAGGTCTAGCGGGATTTTAGCCTCAGAATCGCAGGGTCAGCGTCCCTCGTGAGAAACCGCGTTATTCCTGAGGGTGTGTGCTGGGTGGTGGCCAGCGTCTGAGCACGCAGCTCGGGCAGGCTGCTGGCACGATGCTCTGAGCGTCCACGAGGCCCTTCACGGCAGAAATCCAGTCTTCTATCTTCGAAAGCGTGACACGGAACAGTGCCATCGGAACTAAAGCATACGTGGAACGTTTGCTCTCCTCCCATTATCTTCCCTTGTCAATGCCATCTTCACAAGCATTATAGCTCAGCTCATATCGCGTGGCTACACTGTAAATATTTGGTGAATCTAAAGGTCTGCCTTTGGGCTTGGCTCACAGAACCGCTGCCCCTAGAGGCCTAGAGGAGGAGAGGCTCGCTCCCCCTGCTGCCCAGACGTGGAGGCACGGGAGGGTGTGGGGCGCTCCGGCAGGGAAGCATTTATAGAATGTGCCTCTTCTCTCCCCAAAACTGCTTTGCCGTGCAAATGCAAAAAGGCATTATTTCTGGCTCCGTGTGTCAAGTTTCTTGTGTTTTCAGCGGCTGCGTTTTTGCTGCCTGGCTGCTCAGCTCCTCCGAAAGCAGAGGTTAGCATGCCTGCTCCGAGAGCAGCTGCTCCACTGTTCCCAGGGCCCATCCCTGTGGCCGTCACTCCTTTACCGCTGTGTTGGGGGCCGCCTCACATATCCCTGGGGACCGGCGCTACCCTGTGGGTGTGCGGTTGTGGGGGAGCCCCAGGTACCCCGTGGGGAGTCAGCTGCTGCTGCATCCCACAGCCCGGCCGTCCTCACTCTTCCGGCGTCTGGATGGGCAACCCTGTCCCTGCCAGAGAAGGACTGTTGCAATAGGACTCCGGATGTCTCGGGTCCCCAAGCACTGCTGCAGCCGGACCCTCGGGCTGCGTTTTCTGTTCCCTACGAGTGCCTCCGGCAGCGGGGGCCGAGCGGGAAGGGCCCTCGTTGGAACTGCCAGGTAAGCTGTTTCTTTGCTCGGTCCTGAGGCTCAGGCTGGTTTGCACCCCATGGGGATTTCAAGGAGAAAGACACCTTTTCCCTTCAATGTGATACTGACAGGGGAGCCTTGGCTGGCTCATCGGAGGGCACACTTGTGGGCGTTTGGTTAATGAACGCCGGGAATTAGGATGAGCCGCACGTGCAGCCACCTTTGGCGAGCACGGGAAGCCCACGGGGAGCCCACGGGAAGCCCCGTTTTGGTCTCGGCGGCCGACCCTAATCCAGGAGTCGGTAGGACCCTCGTTCCCATCTGTTGAGGCTCTTCTGTGCTGGGCACTGCGCTGGGTGCCTCACCGGTGCCGCCCGGACGGACCTGCCCAACCACCCTGTGAGGTAGGCATGTTACTAACCCCCTTTCCCTGGCAGGGGATGCTGATGGGTGACGTGTTGGGGCCCCTTGTTCACACTCCTGCACGGTGCTGGAGGAGCCTGGGTTTACGTGGGCGGCCTGTCACCTGAGGCCATGCCCCTGCCCTGTGCACCACAGCCTCGGATGTTCCCTGTGGACACGGGGCACCCTGAGGCCCAGGCCCAAGGAGCCTCCAGGGGTCCAGACCCAGGGCCCAGTCATAAAGCTGTGTGACAGCAGGTGCATGTCCTGCGTGACCTTCTGTAGCAGCCTGAGTAGGAGGAGGTGAGGGCTCTGATTGCAGGGGTGGGTCTGGAGGGCCAGCAGACAATGCACGTGAGGCGGTACCCGGCCTGTTGAACGATGAACGCCAGGTCCATTGCCGCTGGCTGCTCAGCTAAGTGGAGCCCGGGCCTGCAGCATCTCGCTTTCCAGAGGCTTTGGGGAAGGGAGGCCCACATCCAGGCCCCAGCAGGGAGCTGACTCTCAGGGAAAACGCCGCATCCCTGATGTATGACGGGCACACCTGTGGCCGTGGGCACCTCTCTTTTCCACGCGGCCCCAGGTGTTGGTGGCTGAGCTCAGCGGCTCTTGAGGGTCTGTCCCCAAGATGCGGGAGCCGGCCCTGGATGCAGTCACTTTTCTGTTAGATGATAGTCCATTCGATAGGTTTTATGGTTGTGTTTGGAAACTTTACCCTTCTTGGCCTTTCCTTTCTTATGTGTGACCAGAGAACTTTGGCAAAAGGCGTGTTTTTAAAATTGAATAAATAAATTACAGGAATGGCTTTAAAGCTCTGTAGGCTTGTGCAGGGCACAGATGTAACCTAAGTTATTCGCTGGGGGTATTTATTAATAGGGCTGTGGTGTGCCTGGATTATGTCGCGGTGTATTTAATGCTGGGGCGGGGAAGCACCGGGGGGGGGTCGGAGGCTGACCAAGCAAGGTGTCCGTGCTCAGGGCCTCCCTCTGTAAAGCTGGACGCTTGTTTCTTAAATTACCTCCCTCTTTCCCACCACTCCTCAGTACAAAGAAGGGATCATTCCGCTTGTCTCCTCTAGTCCTTAATAGTTTAAAGATAAAAACAGATTACCAGGAAGGGCTGAAGGTGATGAGATTGTGATCAAAAGTCTGTAAAATTATAGAACCTGTGTTTTCTTGAGAACAGGGAGGCTCTGCGTTGCCTTTTTTTTCCCCCTTAAAGGACCTGGACAGCTTAAGGATTGATCTGCAGAGAACTGTAAGGTATGCTTCCGTGTGGGGAAAAAAAATACACGCTTGAAAGGTTAATGGCTGGTAAACGTCAATTTTCTACAATCCTGGCTAATAAAAATACCTTATAAGACATAAAATGTCATGCTGCCAAAATTACAGGGGCCTTTGAAATCCATTTGAAGTCTCGGATCTTTTGAAAATGACTGGGGGCGGGGGGTGCAGTGTGAGTTTCAAGTCTTTTCCTTCGTGGTTGAGTGATGGCGCCTTACCAGGAAGGCCTGAGCATCTCCAAAGAGGCGGAGTCTTCCTCCCGGGGATTTTTGGGTGAAACACTGAAGAAGTGCCCTGATTCCTAGGCCTAGACACTGCGGGTGGCTCTTGGCCTCAGTAGCTCCGCCCACCCCAGTACACCTGCCCGTCGCGTGCGGGTCCTTGAGGTGGCCCTGCTCCAGGGATTTGCATTCGAAACACTGTAAGCACTGTATTCCCTTAAAACCTCTGGTTTTTTTAAACATGATGACAGCAACAGCCTTTTGTGGCAGCCCTTAAAATTAGAATGGGCTTGTCTCTGCTCTTTGGGTAGGAATTCCAGGGCACAGGGATTCTGGAACTTTCTAGTCTCCCAGGGATCACCTGGGGGCTGGAAAATAAGGGCCTCCTCATCTTAGCCTCTCCACCTCCCCCGTCTTGTTTGATTTCCTTGGATGCGAGTTGGAGTGTGCAGACCAGATGCCTGAGCACCTAGAGAAAACCAGCGGGGCAGCCTGGAAAGGAAGCGCTCATGGTGTGTGACTGTCCTGGGGTCCTCCGGGTCCCATGTCTTCTGCTGGATTTAATCGAGCCCCTCGACAAGGGGGCCCCTTCTTCCTAAGCGAGGAAGGCAGCCCTCAAGTCCAGCCTGGCTGAATCAGCATGACGGAGGGGGCCTGCGGGCTGCCTTCCTGATTTCTTTGTGAACAGGATTACTTTCCCTTTCGGGCTGGCGTGGGGCTGCGGGCTCAGCTCCAGCATCTCCTGAGGCTGCAGCCAAGAGGCTCCCGTGTCTGCGGTTGGGATTCTGGAAGTCTCCCGTGCTCACTTGATGCTGCACAGGTGCCCCTCACCTGGAGGCCTCTCACGGTGCATGAGGCCAGGGGAACCTAAAATAGGAATTTGGTTTTCCAGCAGGGTGAGCCCAGAGAGGTCGTACCTCCCCCCAGGGAAGTGAGAGAAGGTGCCACTCATGGGATGGGTCTGTCCCAATGTAAGAGAATCTTTTGCCTTTTCCTGGTGGAAACATGAAAATAGAGAGTAGCTGGGGTCTCACACCAACACGGGCGGGTTGGGACTCTTGGGACCCACCCAGTTGGGTACACATGGGCTGACTGGGGGCGGTGGGGGAGGGGGCCGAGGACAGCGGCCCAAGAGCACAGCAACTGGGGAACAGGGCGCCAGGCTCGTACACGGTTGCCTCCTTTCTCTTGGAATTCGGTCATGAGTGGTGTTTCCTCCCTTTACAAAAGAGGCAGCGAGAAGAGAGTTCTTTCTAAGCCATGCCTCCGTCCGCGCAGGAGCCCTGGCGCAGTGCTCGGACTGCTGGAGACATGCCCCATTGTTGGGCTCTAAAAGGAGGATTCTGGAAGGATATCATTCTGTGACATGCCCATCAAAGTCTCCCAGGGGCTTCCCTAGGTTGCCGCTTCAAGGAGGCGCTAATTAATCACTTCCTGCAACCACAGGGGAGGAGGGGCTGCTCCGGAGACCAGGAGGCTGCAGTCTGCCCTGTCTGTCTGCTCCTCCAAGCAGGCAGACAATCACCTTGTTTCCTCACTTTGAAAGGTGGTTATTTCATCAGGAAGCCATCCCCTCCCCGCGGTTATCTAGGAATTGCCTTATTGCATTTCTCCCTTATCAGTTTTGAAATAATATTATTTCCTTCTTGCTTAAATGCCATGCGGTTTCAAACTTTTTGTTGTTGGAAATGGGACCACGGAGGATGGCCTTGTTTATTGCTGGAGTTCCCGGTCACTCTCGGGGAGGCCAGATGTGACGGGGAGGCCGCGCGCCACTCCGGACGCTCGTCTGTGTCTCCCTGCGAGAGTCCCGAGTTCCGAGTGTCAAGCAGGAGCTGTGCAGGCAAACGCTTATCTATTTATTTCCGAACATATTGTGCCGTTAATCTGCACTCTCCGTCTCCCAGCGCAACTGCTTTGCCTGGGACTGTAGCCTCTCTCCAGAAAGTTATTTGATTTTTGATGTAAGGAAAGTATTAATGCCGCTGGATTTCGATAAGGCTGGCCGTCTAGTGTGGCACAGACACGCTCATCCTGCCCGTATCGCTGACAGTTGGTTCGTTACGCGGGAGCACTGCAGAGCGGCGATACGGGGCGTGCAGAGATAATTGTAGTTTTGCTATTTAAAAAATAACTCGAGTGCTTCACAATGTTAAAATGATAACCTGTTTAGGGAAACTCTCAGTGCCTGTCTTTTGGCACAGAAAAACCTCTTCTAGCGGCTTGACTTGGATCCTATTAATCTATTTTTATTTTCCTGAGCATAAATTAAAGCCTCATTTCTACTTGAACTCTTAAGCTAGAATGTGGGGCCAGAAGTGCATGTCTGCAGCGTCGAAATAAACGAATTTCCAGGACTCAACACCATGATGAGCTTATGCCTTTACCTTTAAATGATCTGCAGTGTTGAGATTAGACGTACTTGGTTAAACTCGGCCTAAGTAGCTTGATCTGTGGGGATGTTCCCGACCCAGGTGCTGATCAGGTGACTTACCTGGGAATCGGAGGAGAGAGGATTAGAGACCGCATTTGCGCCGTGCATCAGTGTGGTCCCATATTCCTGCTGCCCCGTCTCCCCGGCAGGACAGTGATGGGGCTGGTGTTCACACCCGCTCGCTCACACTGCTGTTTCCGTTGTGGCCGTGTCTGGTGTTTGGATGGGATGGATGTCCATGGAGGCCCAGGATGGTGGTTAAGGGATGCTGGATAATGGAGACTGGGCCTGTTATTCTCTCATGGCGGCTCTTAGAAGGCCACAGGTTCAAAGGCTGTTGGACAGAGAAAGGCATGGGGTCCCTAGATGCCACAATTCATTAAAACATCACGTTGTTTATTTTGCCGTTGGTGGTGATGCCTTGCTTCAGAAATGCGTGTGGATCTTTGGATCCCCAGATACCAGAGCAGCCGCATCACTCTCTGGCCCATTAGCCACGGGTCCCAGAGGGTCTTAGGCCCCCCAGGCCACGGTCCCAAGGCCCTTTTCCCTTCTTCCTTACACCATGCCCCCGCCCCCTGTCTGGGGGCCAGCATTGAGCCACCTGCTGGAGCAGCTGGAACTTGCCAGCCCTTCCTTCTCTGCTCTGCTTCTTTGTTTTGGCTGCCCCCCCCCCAGATGCCCTTTGATCCGTGGGAACCTTCCCGAGCCTCCTGTCTCTTCCATCTCTCCATGGAGCCCCCTTCTACTGCCTTCTCCCGTCCCTCTGCCTGAGCTAAGTGAGATTAATTACTTCCACTTCCATTGTCTCATAGCTTTATTAAAGTACGTGATGATGTGCCGTTTACTGTGCTCTCCTCCACATCTGCCCAAGCTGTGGTCGTGCCATGAGCGTGTGTGTGTGCGCGTGAGCGGCGTAGAGCTGGAGAGGTGCGGGAGGACATGCACTGGGGAGCTGGAGAGCAAGGCCAATTCCCCAGGTCACCTACGGAGCCTCCCTCGCAGGAAGGAATCTTTGCAGGAAAAGGAGATGAGCTTTCTCCCACCTCTTGGAGGGGCGGAGGCTGGAACTGATAAGCAAGAAAATGTGAAAGCATGATAATTAGAGAAGGGTGGGCATGACGTGGGAAAGCCCAAGCATCTCTCATTCTGCATCTCTGCGTTAGGGCTCGCTCAGCGTATTTATTAAGCCATTATCAAGGCAAAGCAAGACAAGTGGGCCTTCGTCTAATGAAATTGCCCCTCTGTGGGCTGTGTTAGCTTCAGGTGTCCAGAGCGTAATTGGATAACAGTGGTGATTATTGCAGGAATCTTTGGGCTGGACAGCCCCTCCCTTTGTCCGCACAGCACAGCTCACGAGGCTCCTGGTGGGGGAAGGGCAGGGCTGACTTCCCCAGCTCCGGTTCCGACGGGGTACCGCAGGGTGGGTGCCGGCCAAGCCTGATAGAGTCTTTGCATTTCAGCCCCTGGTGCCTTTCTCCGACTCGGGGCCTGTGTTACAACCCTGCTGAAAAGCACGTGGGCTGCCGTTTGGTAAACTTCACCTGCCGGGTTATTTGGCTGGTCTGGGCATCGGCAAGGCAGGCAGTTCCTCATCTGGGGGTCAGGGCGCCAAGGAGGCCCACCCGTTGATCTCTGCTTGATTTTTGTAGTTATCTCACCTTTCGTGCCGCCCGCCACCACCGCCCTGCCCTGTCTGCGGGTATCACTTCTCTGCCGAGGATTCGGTAGTTCTGCAGTTATGTTGATGTCAGGGAATGGAGCTCTGGAGATGCCTGTGTGTCTGAATGTGCAGGAGTCAAGCCGCTCGGCTGATCACGTTTTACTGATTGATCTCCTCTCCCAGCCTCGCCGAGCCAGAGGCCTCCCCAGGTGAGGTGGTGATGTTTTGGTGCTATGGGCGTTCTCATTCTAGCTGTTGACCGTGTTCCTCGTGCACCGAGGATGTGTTTGCTGTCACTGTCTGCAGTTACTCCGGGCGGTGGCTGCTGGGCTGGGGCGGCTTCCCACCGGGTGCTCAGCCCTCAGGGAGACACCCGGGGCTTCCTCATGGTTCCCAGAGGACAAGATCAGCATGCACAAGAGACAGGCGACGTGGAGGGGAGTGGGAGCTCCACGAAGTGTGTTCTGTCTCCTGCAGAAGACGGAGTCCAGGCTTTGCTGGGTCTCTGATGATGGGCCTGTGGGGTCCCAGAGGCCTCCGAGGAGGGACGTTGCCCCGGGCTCTCACAGTCAGTGATCGATGCTGATTTGATGAACTTCACTTCCCAGGTGGAGGTTGGCTTCAGACCCCAGCAGCAGGGATCGTTCCTTACTGGTGGAGGTTCGAGATAGACGGTCACGGCCTCTGCCGCAGCAGAAACGGAGTGACGTACGAGAGCCGAGGGAGAGGCCAGGGCAGGGATCTCTGTGCTGGCCCCCTGCCTCCCTCCGAGGGCCGCCCCATATTCCTTTACCTCTAGGGTGAGAAGCCACGTGGCCGTGACTGCCCTTCCCAAGAGCTGTCCCTCTAAAGTGGAGACAGCAGCCAGGAACACATCCAGGAACATTCTAGAAGGTGGACCGGGGCTGGCACAGGAGGACACGTCCTCCCGGCTGATGGCGTGGTCCTCACAGCATCTTGCTGCCTGTCGGCTCTTGCTCTCCAATGCAGCCTTTGCTGAAATGCCAGAACGAGCTTCGGAGGCAGAGCTGGAGGGGGTCCCAGTGCCTTGCAGCCACCACAGGGCCCCACGTGCTCCTCACCCTGCTCACCAGACCCTCTGCAAAGCAAGCGCCCAGTGCTCTCCTGTTTCCTGCTTCATCCAGTGCTGTGGCCTCTGCTGGGGCCACTTCCTCAGCCAGGCACCTTCTGCCTCTGCTCAGAGCTGGGTTGCCCTCCCTCTGCTCCCCCTGCCTCTGCTCAGAGCTGGGCTGCCCTCCCTCTGCTCCCCCTGCCTCTGCTCAGAGCTGGGCTGCCATCCGCCCCTCTGCTCCCCTTGCCTCTGCTCAGAGCTGGGCTGCCGTCCGCCCCTCTGCTCCCCTTGCCTGTGCTGCAGGCCTGCTGTTCAGAGCGGCCAGCCGTGGGCCACTCCCTGCACTGCGACGTGGGCTCCCAGAGCACACACACCTGCTTCTTGCTGCCCCCGGCCTGGAGCAGGCTGGGCCCACAGGGACGCCCCGTCAGGGCTGACCTCTGAGCAGGTGATGGGGCATGTGTCCGCAGCCAGATCTGTGTGACTGTCTCAGGTTCCTGGACTCCCTCACCCCCTCTCGGCTGCTCGGCCCTTATCCCTTTTCTCTGCTCCTCGCCGGGTAGTTCCCACCTCTCAGCTCAGGTGGCAAGTCTTCTCCAGAGCCCTGGCCCCACCCGCAGCTAGGACACCTTCCCCACACCCAGGGAGAGGGCGTCTCTGCTGTGGTGGGGCTGCCATGGGACTCAGCCTGGGAGGGTCAGTGGCTGGTTCTTCCTACTCCCCCCGCCACCCGAGCACCTGCAGGGGCCAGTCACCCACAGATGGAGGGAGACAGTGGGAGTGGTCTGAGAACTGGGGTCCTCCGAGGGTGCCCTCACCCAAGCCCCCTGGGAACGCAAAAGTGGCCTGCACGCCTAGTGCCCTAGAAACATGGGCAGTGCAAACCCTGATGTGAAAATCTCTAGTCTTGTGATGTTCTGTGATCACACACAGCAGGTCGCTGGACCAATTTCCAGGCCTCTGTGCATGATTGTGGGTTCAGCTCTGTTTCAAATAACAGGGTGGCTGTGTGGAGGCCAGTGCCCGAGGAAGGCTCTGACACTGGTCTTGAAGACGGGTAATTGGAAAGAAGGGGACATCTTAGGGCCCATGGTTGCAAGGAAGAAACCGTCCTGCAGGGGTAAACGCCAGGCCTGGGTCATAGAATAGACCTCCATGCTGATCGGTAGCCACCAGCCACGCCCTGGGCCTGTGAGGCCTTCTGGGGCCGTCCCCACCCTCCCACTAGCCGTGAGCCTTGACCGCTGGGGCTGGGTGGGCTGGGTGGCTGTTGCCTGGGGCTGGGCCTGAGAAGGGGGTGAGGGGAGAAGCCTGGTGCAGGTGAGCAGGGCCAGGGGTGCGGGTGAGCAGGGCCAGGGGTGCGGGTGAGCAGCGTGAAAAGGAACCTTATTTTGGTGTAGAATTGCCAGGAAGGTGGGAAAGTATGTTTGAAATGCACTTTGTTCAACCCCAGGCTGTCAGCACCGGAAGACCCCCAGAGCATCAGGCTGTGTGCTGCTTCCTGACCTGTGGGGGTGCTCATGGCACACACAGCACTGGGGACGGGGGTCCTACAGTGACAGAGACCCCTGTATTCTCTCCCGGCATCAAGGCCTCAGGACGGCACCGGGATGTCCTGATTCTTGCAAATCTCGATTTTTCACAGAGAAAGCAAGCTCTAGGTGTGAAGCAAAAATTTAGTGGCATCATTTTTCTTTTGCTGTACTTATTTATAAGCAGAAGGTTAGGCATTGATATGCATTTCTCTGTTAAATGCATGTACTTCCCTACAATGGAGTCCATTAAAGCAGAAACAGAGGTCTGACTTGGGAGGGGGACGTGGGGAGACCACGGGGCGTGGGGTCCGTATATGAAGTGTGTGCTTGCCGCCCTGCCTGGGGTTTGGAGCCGGGATGACCTTCCCAGGGATCTGACCTTGCTTCTCTCCCTCTTCCCCGAAGCGAGGGGTGAGCAGGCTGGGGTCTCCTAGTGCGGTCCTGCCTCCGTGCTCTTGATGGTCAGGACCACTGGCTGATTTTCCGTGGATGAAGTGTTTCCCATGCAAGTCACAAGTTTTAAAGAAAATAGGAGGGATAATGGTACCGAGGGTCTGCAGACGGGGCAGAGCCTCGGCTGGGATCCAGGACGCATGCTGTCCTCTCCTCTCAGACACGTGGCTCAGAGCTGTCCACACGCCCTGACCCAGAGTTTGTGGTGGGCAGGGCTCCCCTTTGCATCCCAGGTTCCAGGCAGCGGCATGCGGACTTGTGTGTACCTGTCACCCCCCCCCCCAGGACGGCACCATGAATCATGGCAGAGTGTCCACGTAGCCACCACCAAAGCCGAAGGGGACACGTGCTTGTAACCCACGTCAGGGGACAGACCCCAAACCTGTGCATTCGTCACGGGGGCCCCAGTCGACTCTGCCAGCCTGACCGCCCACGCCATAAGCATGGGAGAGCACACGGCATCAGCAGATCGGGCAGGTTCTGTCCACACTTCCGATCTATATGAGCGTTTCTTTGAAAACCCCGGCTGCTCTGGAGAGAGGCACTGGAGCAGAGGGGGGGCACTTGGTGAAGAGGCCAGTCAGGAGCATGATGAATGAGGGAATAAAGCGAGAATTAGCCTAGCACACTTTGGAGAAGATGCTTTCTTCAAAAAGTGTACCTTTCATCTGTCCCCCTTGTATTAATGGAACAGTTTGTATTTTTAAAATGCCAAAAATATTTTTTTGAAAACTTGAAAAACAGAAAAATACAGAGAAAATTCAGTGTAATTTTATCTCCCTCCCGTGAAGAAACCACCTTTACTCATTTGGTGTGTTGTCTGGGTGCATGCGTGCATGTGTGCGTGTACACAGGCTTGCAGAGGTGCGATGTGTTATAGCTGCATGTGTGTGCACAGATGCACACAGGTGTTTTGTGCATGGGTGTGCGTGTGTGGTGTGGACGTGGGTTTGGTCGTGTTAGTGTGCGTGCGAGGGTGTGGGTGCTGTGTGCAGTGTGCATGAGCACGTGGACTTATGGCGTGGTTGAGTGTGTGCACACATGGATCGCCACACGCACGTGAGGTATGCGTGTGGTGGGACAGGGTATTTCCAGGGCTCTGCTGCTGGCAATGATGCCATGTGGAAAATCTCTGCCAACCCCTCTTATGGTACCGCTCTCAGTATTTCTTCATGGTGGATCATTAGGGGCAGAATTTAGAATTTCTGGTTCATAGGTTGTGTTTGTTACACAGTCCTGGACCCACTTGTCTAAAGGATGTTTCAGAGACGTGGTGCTGATTTATGTCCTGGGGAGGACGCTGCGGATGTGCGTGGCCCTCCATCACGTGGCCCTACACCTCGTGGCCCACAGGCCCTGACGTGGCCATTCTTTTAAAACTGTTCTGGTGTGACAGCGGGGAGATGGCATCATCGGACTGCATTTATTCAATCAGTGGAGAGGCTGGGCATTTAAAAAGGCTGTTTCTCCCTCCTCGTTTTTTCTTTTGCAAAATGGTGTGTCTGAGTTTGTGTTTCTCCTGGGGGTGAAGGGCGTGGCCGACACAAACGTAGAGATTCATTTGGGGGAAGCCGCTTGTGTTTGTGTGAGCCCAGTTGCCACTGAAATCCATCAGGGAGGTTTCGTGATCTGTTCCTCTGGTAGTTTCAGTGCATTCTTAAGAGTCTGTCCCTAAGCGCTTACCATGTGCCAATGTGTGCGTAATGCGTACCCAGCACGGAGGTGCCGGAGAGGTGATTGATGGAATCTATGTTATCCAGGGACCATTTGTTTATATTAACAAGCAAGCAAAACCATCCAAATTGGCTGAAGCCCCAACAGGGGTTCTGAAAGGCGGTGGAGCTCTCTACGGCCCGGAGCTGAGGGTTTGAACAGCCGCGGGACCAGGGTGGCCCGAGTGTTCTGTAGGGGGCCTGACAATCGTCATTTCAGGCTCTGTAGTCCAGATGTTGGCGGGACCCACTCGACGGCTCTCGTAGCATGAAGTAAGCCGCGGACAGGTGGTAAGGAAGGGGCGGCTCTGCCAGGAAGGCTTCATCCACTCCTCCAGGCGGGGGCCAGCTTGGATGCCACACACAGTCCCCCCTTCCTACTTCTCTGCCAGGTCCTCCTGTTTTCGCTTTCCCTTTTTTCTGGGTGAGGAGGAGAACGGCCCCTGGTAGGGAACTCGTGCCCTGAATGCATCATTCTTTGGTCTTCGTAACAAACATCTGGAGCTCGATGTTCTTAGTCCCATTTCACAGATGAGGAAGCGGAGACCAAGCTGGGAGGGCTCAGCCAAGGTCACGAGGAACCCATAGCAGCCCATGGAAAGTGCAGCTCAGAGCGGGGTCTGGCGTTGGGGCCAGAGGACACGGCCTGTGCCCCCGAGGCCCCAGTGGGCTGGAGGGGCAGCCGAGGACACAAGGACACGGAGCCGCCGTGAGCCAGGCCTGGCCCCTCCAGCCCCGCCAGGCCTGCCACGAGCGCTTTGTGCCGGCAGATGATAATGACACCCATAACGGCGGCCGAAACAGTGAGAGGGAGAGGAAATGGAACATTATTAACCACTGATGGATAGTGTATTCAGTTTTCAATTTAATGATCTGCAACTGCAAATCTAGGGTTAAGAATGAACCAATTTCTCACTTCCTTTTTGCTCTGTTCATCCCAGATAAGGAAATGAAAGGATTACTCTACAGACGTGCAATCCAAATGTCAATGTTCTGCCTCATTAGAGAAACGGGTGTGACTCCCCCTGAAAGCCCGCACCGTGGGGGTGATGTCGCACAGCTCACCTGCTGGGGGGGGCGCTCTTGGGGCGCGTGGGTCTTCACGGGGAGACTGTCCCCTGGCGCCGGAAGCCGTTTCCTCTCCAGTGTCCTCGCCGCTTCTCTCCGCTCCGCCTTCCCAAGGCCATGCATCACGTCCATCCTGGCCAGCAGGGTCGCGTGGGCCCAGCAGCGGGGTGGGGGCGGCCGTCTAGAGCCCTTGGAGGCCGTTCTTCGCGGCGGGTGTTGGCGCCGCTCGTTCCCGCCCTCCTGGCAGGGTGCTGAGAGATGAGGAGATGGGTGTTCAAGTTGACCAAATTGCGTGCAACTTGGTTGTCTCCTTCGCGACACCCTTGCAGGGAGAGCGGAGGGGGGAAGCCGCCTGGGCTCAGTTCCACCAGGCAGCTCGGGGCAGGTGCCCTCCTCCAAAACGAGGCCTCCCTGTGCTGCAGGGGTGCGGGGGCTGGGGATGCTGCACCCACACCGTAGTGCCACATGCTCGGCCCACGGCAGGACTTTATGAAGCCAGCTTTTTCAGCCATTCTGCACAGGACTTGTTAGAACCTTCCAGATCAAGTGGCTGAGGCCGGCGTGTTCTTTTCACATGACTTGAGATGGGGGGTGGGGGCTGCTGGTTACAGTTCAGAAGCCAAGAGTGTTTGGTAGCTAATGCTTTTACTCAAGGAGAGAAATTATGAGCAAACACTTCTGCTCGGCAACCTTGTGAAAACAAACATATGACAGCGTAAACGCTTCTTAACAGCCCTGCATATTGGTCTGGTTCACAAGACACTGAAAACCGAAAATAAAACAATGAGAAAGGATGTGTGTGCCAGCTTGCAGGGAAGGATCCCCGCATAGCTGACGGGTTCGTTTCCGCTGGTTTATGGGCAGATCTCAGAGCTGCACCTGTTACTTCTGCGGGAACTCTCAGACGTCCTCTGGCCTTGCTTCCTGGGACGCGCTGGGACTGACATCTACAGAGTCGCGGTCAGGTGGCCAGGTTGGAGGGATGGAAGCGTTAGCGCCTGAATAGCCGCCCTGCCTGCTTTTAAACGTGTCTGACGTCACACTTCTTCCCAGTGCTGCTTCAAGCATCAGGCTTATGGTAACACACTCATTCCAGATGGGGTGCCCAACCCCCACCTGGGCCGTGGACGTGGGGCCCCGCGCTCCACTCCGTGGCCCGGATGCCGAATTCCCTCCGCGAGTCCGCCTTCTCAGAGTCACAGCGGTCTCAGTGTCCGGAAGTGAGAGGCGTGTGTGTGCATGTGTCCATGCCTGTGACCTTGCCGTGCACCTGGTGGCAGGTGGTCATCACTCAGCCCACGGGAGCTCTTCTTGAAAATGAAGACCATGACGGGCACTGATGGCGCGGTGAGCCCTGAGCCCTGTTCCTTTTCCACCACGGTGTGATGTCACAGGGATGCCCAGGACACTCCTGCCCCCTTTTGGGGCATCCAGTGAGTGTCAGAGCTGAGAGTCTGGTGGACATCGCAGGCTTGATCCCCAGGCTGCTGGAGAAGCTGTCCTGCCTGCACGTCCTCCCCGTGCTCCACGGGGCAGCTGCTGGAACCGTGCGTCGGGGACCTGGCCTGCCTCTGGGCCTGCAGGTCCGTGTCCTTGTGGCCTGGGGCTGAATCCCCGGCAGGTGAGGCTTGTTGGGTAAACCCCGCCGTAGCAGCCCACAAGGGAAGCGTGACCGCCAAGCGGGCTCTGGTTTCCGGGGCTGCTCACAAGGATGGTCCAGAAGCTGAGATGCCGAGGCCCAAGTGCCCAGGTGGACAGGTGACCTGGCGCCGAGCCTTGTCTGTCGGGAAATGCATACACGTTTGCTCCTCGGCTATGGTGAAACTCTGTTCCGGAGCCACAGGTTTTCAATGACATTGAATTTCACGGGATGAGAGAAGATCGCAGCCAATAGGATTTGGGAGGACAGTGATCAGCCTTTAAAAAAAATCTATTTATCCAAATCCATTTGTTGAAAAAAGCCTCGGGCATATTTTAATTCTCATGATTTTGTTTTTCTGAAATAGAATGCATTCCTCAGTGGAGCTCTGTGGTTACATGTTCCCAGAAAAATCCCCTCGCGTGGAATGGCCAGAGTACCTGGCTGATGCATGAAAATGGGGTTTTCCGATCTTTGGTTCAAGCCCCCAGAGTTGAACTGTGTAACGTGTTTTAGCGGAAAATATCACATTTGTCCGTCTTGACTGACAGCCTCGTTCTCTTGCCCATGAGTGTCTGAGGTTGCGGCCGTGCACCGTGGGGTCACCAGGCTGACCTGCAGGCAGTTAGGCAGGGCTTGTGGGGCCGGGGCTTGGGGAGGCAGGCCAGCGGGGGCTGGCTCGCTGATCACATCCTGGGCCCAGCGCGGCGGCGGTGAGCCCCTGCCAAGGGGGCGGACGCTGAGCGGCTGCTAATTAATGATCCGGCTTGTCCAGCAGGCCCCTGCTGCCCGCAGCAGGGCTGGCGGGCGGAGCTGTGGTTGCCATGGGCCCGGGCGGCAGGGACAGGTGACACCGTCGTAGGAAGCACAGCTTGGAGGCAGCGGTAGCCGCGGCAGACCGAGCTGCAGATGAAGGCGCCAGAGCCTGGAGCACGCCCGCCCTGCGCTGACCGTCCAGGGGCCGCCCGGCGTGGGAGGCTTGGGGGCCCAGCAACACCAGTATAAGCAGCTTCGGCTGTTATCTGTGTCAGAGGTTCAAGGGTATTCACTGTCTTCAGGTGGTAATAAAATCGTCGTGTTCTGAGGCGAGAATCATAGACTCCGGCTTCTTGCAAGTAAACTGGGGCTTAAAAGGAAAATGGCTTATCCAGATCCTATTAAGAGAACAAAAACATTTAAAAAGCCAGGAACTCATTCTTTCTCTCCAGTGGATGTAACGGAAAAGTGGTTTATGGAACACGCTCCTTTGGAGAGGGTGGGGGTTGTGTTTGCTCCTGGGCCAAATGGAGAATTCACAGATGCTCTAGCATTCAGTGTTGGGGTGATTGAGGGGAGGGAGAAGGAGGGGTGGCTCCCTGTGTCCTGCTCTGCTTGGCCACCCGGTCTAGTGCTGGCAGTGGCTGGTCCTAGTGGTGGCCTGAGCGTACGGAGCAGTGAGCGTGCCAAGGGCCGCCTTCTCCTTGCCCCTGCACAGCTCAGGGCGCTGCGGCTGGGGGCTCCATCCCCTGCAGGACAGGCTGGTTCTGAGCCTCTTTGCCCACTTTTCTGCCCATGCACTCCCACAGCATGGGGCACAGGAGTCTCACCAGCTAACAGTGCTTTGGGGTGCTGGGGGGCCAGGGGGGCCTGGAGAGGAACCAGTGTGTTCCCTGCCTTTGCCTTCAACAGACAGCTGAGGCCTGCTTGGTGATGTTCCATGAAATAGGAAGTGACGCTAGAATGTCCCTGTAGCCAGCAGGGCCCCACATGGCCCTGTTCTTTCCACAGCCTGCTTGGCCCATCTTTCTATGTGCTCCTTGGGGAATCACTGCCCTTATTCCCATTAGCTGTCTGCTGCACCCCTTTTGTGAGTGGGTGAGGTGGTCTGGAGAGGCTGCAGAACCTTCCCAAAGTCCCCCAGCCCAGGGAGGAAAAAACCTACTTTGGGGGTGGACCACATGTACACACCCTAGATGTTCTCTACTCCCTGGACCACTGCGCATGGAAGGACGTTTCAGGTTAAGTCAGGTGGAAGGATGAGTGGATGAAATGAATGGATGGTAGGTGGGTGGGTGGGTGGTATATGAAATGTATGGTAGATAGATTGAGGAGAGAAGGGTGGGGAGGTGGAGGGATGGGGGGGATGGATGGATAGATAGGGGTAGGGGGATGGGTGGATGATGGATGGCTAGATGGGTGGATGGACGGATAGATAGGGACATAGATGGGTAGACAGATGAATGGATGGATAGATGGATGGGTAGATGGGGGATAGATGGCTGGATGGAGGTAGGGGGATGGGTGCATGATGGATGGGGAGGTGGGGGGATGGATAGATGGAGAAAGGATGGGTGAGGAGGTGGGGGGATGGTTAGAGGGAAGGAGGGCAGAATGGATGAATTTGAGTTTCTTCATAACGGTTAGTACTCAGCAGATTTTTCTGGAGCTGCTGGGTATGACAGGCTGGGGCACCGAATTGCGTGAGCAGGACTAGAAAGCCCACCTGAGTTTCAGTTGGAGCATCTTTCTGTCTTTTAACACTGCGTGTACTATGGGGTTTCTTGTGAGGGTCTTTCTCTTTAAAAACTCATGGGAAAGCACTGACCTTGTATTGTAAAGAATGTCCTGTATTCTGTACAAAATAACTCCGTGGATGGAGGTCTTGCTCACTGCGAAGCATCACTTACAAGGTGATTTTCGGTGGTCAGGTCGGGGCGTTGAGCAGGTGCAGATCATCCCACCGACAGGCCAGCCCCCTGAGGGCAGGAGTTGGTCTGGCTTGGTCACTGGCGTTCCCAGTGCCAAGGTCAGTGCCTGGTGCAGGGCAGACACCCGAGCCTCTTCACTCCCCGTGGAGGCCAGATCCCGGAAGCCCTTCGGCACGTTTTCCGTTTGTTCTTCCTTGCATGTGATAGAGACATTAGTGCATGACAGACCCTTTACCGGGGCTTCCCCATCGTTTCTGCATGTTCCTTTAATCTAGTAGGTACGCGCCCTGGGCTGAACTTTCCGGAGTCTGTGGGGAGACTGGAGAATGTGTTGCCGTGCTGTGGTTTGAATGACAATCGGGAGGTGCTCCTCGTGGCTGCGCAGGCTCTTGGCCGTGGCAGAGTGCTCCGCGTCCTGCTGGGTTTTGGGGTGTCGGGCCAGCTGTAGGGGCACGTTATGCCGCCTCAGAGACGCCTGTGCAGGAGTCCCAGCAAGGCTTTGGCTCTCGCAAGGTGGCTCCTGTGCAGTGATTCTGGTCACTCTGGTCCTCCCTGGAGCGCCCTCCGCTGGTGCCCGGAGAGGTGGAAGAAGGTGGTGTGGCAGCAGGGTGGCCTGTCCGAGAATCCTGCTCCCGGCCCCTGTTGGGCCCCCGCGCAGCAGTGTCGCAGCCCTGGACCAGCGCAGGCCTCCCCGCTGCCGGATCGGAATGGGCAGGAAGATCGATGGAGCAGACTGTGTGTGAGTTACAAGGATTAGATTGAAGCCCACGGCGTCATCGATCAGTTGCCCTAGACAGTCAGCACTCCCCCGGGGGAGTCACAGAGCCACAGCCCAGCCCGAGGCCCGGCTCGCCTCTCTCCCTCACCCCTTCCCCGCAGACTTCCCCCCTCCCCTCACCCCTGCACCTCTTTCCAGAACATTCTCATCCACCCGGCCCTCTGCAGCCCTCATGAATCTCGCCCTATGACGTGCCCCATCCACAGTTACCGAAGACCATCTGAGGATCCCGGTCCTTCTCCGTGGAAAAATAACTTTTATTTATGGCAGATATTGTGAGCCTCTGGCAACCACATTGCCCTCGAATCCTGCAGTAGTCATCACTCCTTTCCCTTGCCCCCCCCCAAAAAAATCCCAATTAATTAAAAATACATTTAAAAGTACGAGTACTAAAGGAAATCGTTAACAAGTGAAGCTTGGAGGAGTCAGAAATGCAGAGTGGTGACTCTCCTGTGTTCATGGTAACGACAGAGGAAGTGCGGTTGCGTGGCTGTGTGTGCGCTAAACAGAACAGTCTGCCTAAATCCTGGAACTGACAAGTGTTCAGAAAGAGCTGAGTTGGTTCTGACAACGGCGGACTTGTAGCCCTGGCAGCGAAAACCGGAACGAGCACATCACTGCGTGTAACGGGTTGAACAGAGTCTCCCACAAAGATGTGTTACCGTCTTCGCTGCCTGTGAGTGTCGCTTTATTTGGGGGGGGGGTAAGGGCCTTTGCAAAGTTATTTAAGGTAAGATGAGGTCCTGCTGGATTAGGATGGGCCCTGCACCCATGAGTGGTGTTCCCATGAGAGAGGATGGTGACACGTGATCTGGCTGGACGGAGACCCACAAAGGCATGGCGGTCACAGTAGACGCCAAGATCAGAGTGACCGTCTGCAAACCGGGGAGCAGCAGGTGCCCTCGAAGGGGTGGGTGGGACCCCTGCTGTGGGCGTCGGAGGGAACGTGGCCTGGTATGGAGCTGGGAGAGGACACGTTTCTGCTGCTTTAAGCCGCTGTGTCTATGGTGGTGCTTTGGTCATGGACACACTGAGGGATGGGGCAGTGCTGGAAAGCCGAGAACAGGAACAAAGGTTGGTCCTAATGTGTGCTGCTGACTTGCCGTCTCAGTAAGTGCCGGAAGGGGCTTTTTGAAGCAGACCGTGTGCTCTGGGGCGTGTCCTGTTGCCCGTTGGCTCTGAGACGGAGCGGCTGCCCAGGCCAGGGTGCAGGCTTAGTGTGCACGTTTGCCTGTGGGTTTCCTGGCGGCTCCACGAGAGGCCCATGATTCCCCAAAGCCCCCAGCCACTCACAGCACCCCACCCTCGTCTCCTTGCTTTTGTTCCTTCTTGCCCTGTCTGGCAGGACGTTCATAAAACCGTGTTCTGTGAGCGAGCACTAAAGCCCCAAATAGCACCCTGTGAAAAGTGTCAGCAGCCCTTTGAAATCCGCCGTAAAACCGGCCAGCATCATCCCGTTGGGGCTTGACTTGTAGCAGACATCCGGACCTGGGTGTTTGGCCCATGTGGATATTTGACAGGAAGTTTTAGAAGGAGGACCGGGTTTGGGACTGGTTCTTTGAAAGCGACAGTATTTTTTTTTTTTAAGATTTTTTTTTTTTTTCGACAGAGATAGAGACAGCCAGCGAGAGAGGGAACACAAGCAGGGGGAGTGGGAGAGAAAGAAGCAGGCTCATAGCGGAGGAGCCTGATGTGGGGCTCGATCCCAGAACGCCGGGATCACGCCCTGAGCCGAAAGGCAGACGCTTAACCGCTGTGCCACCCAGGCGCCCCGAAAGCTACAGTATTAAGAGTGATTTTGTTTAGGGAAGCACGTGTGTGTTCGCCAACCCAGCGTGGCCTGTTTTAGGTACTGGCAGCTGGTGCCCAGACAGGGACGCCCGTTCCTGCCTGCCTGGAGCTCACATCGGGTGGGGAAGGGAGAGCCGACAGTCTCACGAATCGGTGAGATCCACACCATCCTTGCAAGTGAGATGAGTTACAGAACATACACACACTTGCCCTAATAATAATATCTCAGTGTGGAAAAAAAGAAAAAAACAAACTCCAGGGAGAGGGTCTGGTGCTCCAAAGCCAGACAATGGGTGAAGCTGGAGGTTGGGGGCACCTGTCAGGTGAAGCGACGTTAGGGGGACACCTGAGTGATGAGGAGGAGAGGAGCCAACCATGTGAACATCTAAGTGGAGAGTGTCCTGGGCAGAAAGAATAGCATGTGCAAGGGTCCTGAGGCAGGCCTGAGATGGGCATGTTCCAGGAACAGAAGGAGGCCCTGAGGGGTGGGCACAGGCAGAGCCTCTTACTGTGGAATGGGAATGGCTGAATCCAGGGCTTCCTCTGCCCGGACCCAGCTCTCCTCCAGTCCATAGTTGGGAGCCCTTAGTGTGTTCCTGAGAGCAGGTGGGTCTGGGGGCTGAATGGGTCACAGCTGGGTTTTGGCCCCCGCTGGTTCTCTTTGCAGCAATGCCTACTTGGGTGGGGAGAATGCCCAGTTCTCAGCCTGGTCTGGGGCTCCTGCTCTCCCCCACAACCACGGATCCCCTGCAGGGGGTGAGGCAGGCTGTCTTCCAGTGCCCAGACACCATTTCCTTTAGGTGGAAAAGCCCTGGTTTCCTGGCAGGACCTCCAGGAAGACAGGTACCCAGGGAAACAAACTTACCCTTCGTGTCCTTATTCTAGAACGTTTTCTGGCAGGGCCCTCCCACCTGCACACATAAACCTCTTAGAAGCCACAGACTTCCTCCGGCCCTTAACCCTGTTAGCCTTCCTGGAAGGTCTCCACAGTGAGGAGGAAGACCATCACCGTGGCCTTGTCGTGGTCGTGGTTTGTGCCAAGGGCTGTGTTTGTAGTGTTTCACTGAAGGGTCCCAAGCCCACCACCGCCAGCCCACCGTACAGATGGGGGAGCCCAGACTGGAATGGGAAGGCACAAGACAGAGCCTGCCTGTCTCCGCCAGAGCCCATAGATGCTTTTGGGTCACTGTCTGTCCTCCGGGAATTGAGGAGAAAGCAGTGCCTTTACAGATGTTCAAGGTCACCGGTGTCAGGGCACTCGGGACACAATGACCCCCCCACTTGGGAGAACAGCGGCGAGGTCTGGAAACACATGTCGGTTTAATTCGAGTGGGGCTGCTGGGGCTCTCGGCCCAGGTGTGTGTGCGCACTGCCGACGCCGGGGGCAGACCCGGCTGCCAGATCCGTGCGGCTCCGGACACCCCTCACCTCGGGCAGCCGACCCCCAGAGAGTGCTGCTGCCTCTTTACTTCTTTCCAGGGATTATTCTCAGACAATAAACCTCATCTCCAAAAATAGGTCACATAAAAGGCTTGAGTATTTTTCTAATTAGTGTGAGAATTTATTGAATATACATCACACGTATAGATCACAATATTATTAAAATTACTATTAAGACTTTACACATCAAAATATTTCAGGCGGCGGGGACACTGAAAGCCTCATGCTCCCTGAGAATCATATCTGCATTAGCAAGATAAAGGACAATTTAGGGCGATTACAAAAGCAATGATTTAGCGTACAACGTAAAACTGTGCTGAGAACTCGCGCCTAATGCCAGCTGTTGCTAAGCTGCTTAATCTTTATCTGGTTCAATTAAAATCTGAATGTTTGGGATTTCATTAACAACCAGGGGTTTGGAAATTACATGTGCTTTTACGCCGGATTCCGTTGCCGATGCCCAGTATTGGAAGTCTCCCAAAACGTCTTCAGGTAGATTCAGGTATAATTAAAACTTTCGTACTTGAAGGATAATGTGGAGGTAAGAGAAGATTAGTTTTTCAGTCAGATCCAGTCGACAAAACTAGAACCCCCCCAAATCAGCGCAGGGCGGCCGCTGGCGGGGCTGCCCACCCCCGAGACCCGCGAGACCCCCGGCCACAGGACAGGCTTGGGTGCAAGGAACAGGGACTCGCCCGGGCGGCTTCTGAGCGCTCACACAGGTCACGCGGGTCTCGCTGGAGTGCAGATGTTTGCTGTCAGTTCTCCATGCGTCGTCCCGATTTTGCAAGCAGGCCTTTCTAAAATTACCTAGCCGGAGTGATGAACCAGCTTTATGTGTGACTTCAGATTCAAACTACAAGGCAAGGAGGCTTCGTGGGCGTGTCTTCCCCTGACCTGGGCATCCAGGTGGCTGGCACCCACTGTGTTCTCCCCAGAGTGGGAGGGTCCTCGGGAGGTGTGACTGAGCGTGGGGCGGGCCAGGGATCTGCGGTACGTGGGCTCCCACGTCGGGCCTCTTGCACCCTGAGGGGGACACACCTGCGTCTGTGCTCAACCCGGGTACCTGTGTATGGGAGGCTGAACGATGGGCCCAAGGGTGTGCACGTCCTGATCCCCAGAGCCTGGGATGAGGTCAGCTCACACTGGACGGATGGGGCTCGGTCACGGACACACAGGTGGGACACTGGGAGGAGGGTCCGGCGGCAGCAGAGGCTGGATTATGGAGGCGGGGCCACGGGCCGGGGGGTGCGCACACCTCGGCAAGCTGGAAGGGGCGAGGAGCAGCTTCCCCCAGGAGTGCCCAGATGGACAGGCCAGTGCGTGAGTGACAGCAGGCAGGGGGCCCGATGAGCTGCGTGGCCTCGAGCAAGCCCCTGTGCCTCTCTGAGACCTTGGTCCTCGCCCACGGGCTGGGTTGGGGAAGCAGGGGCAGATGAGGAGGGAGTGTTTCCCAGGAGCCAGGAGGTGTCTCCCACACAGGCTCACATCTCTCAGCATGTCTGGCTTTCCCTTTTCCTCCCCCCTCTGCCTGTCACCTCACCCTGCAGAGAGAACCCTGTGTTCCCGGGAGACACCTGGAGTCGGGGGCAGGAAAGAACCCCAGCCAGTCCTGTAATTTGGGGTCAGTCCCCTCTTTCCTGGCACTCTGGGCAGCTGTGGGGATGGCCGAGCCCACACAGCAAGGCGGTGGCTACCTGATGTCCTTCACGTTTCCTCGTCAGTGTCCCCTCTGCCCCCGCTGCCCCTGCCCTCCTCACTTCCGTGCCGCTCCCTAGGGGGGTGCCGAGGTTCTCGGGGGAACAGCACTGTGCTCCCAGGACACGGAGGCCCCAGGAGGGAAGTGACGGGTGTTCGGGGGGCCCTACGGAGGAGGACTTCAGAGGGAGTCCAGATGGACTCTGTTTTGTTAACGTGGGCAGCGGATTACCCTGCCCTTCAGGAGTGAAGAGGTCACTGAGAACTGAGCCAACTCGGTGCACTTTCCGGATTCTGAGAGAACGCCGGCTCCGCACGGATACAGTGGCAGCATCCTGGAGCGGCGTCGCCCTCTGCTCTGTGTGTTCGAGCCTGGGGGCGGCCCATCGTGTAGGGGCCGCTCAGGGAGCTCCCGTCCTGCACGAAATAGAAGCCAAGGTGCTCGCTTTCTCAGCAGCAGGAGCAGAAACTCTCTGACCAGCCCCCTCCCCCGCCTCCGCACTTCCTTTAAGACTTTACTTCGTCCCCCAGGAGCCCTCTGGCCCCATCTCTTAGAAGCAGGTATTTTGGATGGAACAGAGGAAACAGCTCCGTCTCTTCAGTGAGGATGCGCGTGGGGTAACTTCCCTAGGTCCTAATCGAACTGTTCAGCATTCGTCACTTTAAATCATTCTGAAACTGGTTTTCTCTGACATTTTATTATTTAGATTTACATCTTGCTGCTTCCCTGTCTTCTCTTGAAACCTGGAGTTCCCGGAGGGCAGGAGACACGCGTGTGTGCTGCGTGTGCAGGTGTGTGTGTGATACGGGTGTGTTTGTATGTGCGTGTTTTCCAGCAACCTCTGATGTTGAGCCTGACAATCCCTGAGTATATGTTGCATGTTTTACATGTAAACTTGCTTTTCATTTGTGATGTTTCCCTTCCTCTCCGGGGAGAGAAACTCTGTATCTCTAGCAGGTGTCGCCGTGCTGGGTGTAGCTTGGACATCTGTTGCCACAATCTTAATTTCTGTTGTGTCCACAAATCCCATCAGAATCCAGTTAAAATGCTGACTCTGACTCAGAGGGTCTGGGGTCTGCACCGCCCGCTGCTGCTGGACTGGGGACCACACCGTAGGGCCCAGGGATCTCGAAGGTGCCACCCACACGTGTGAACCTCCTGGCATCGTTCCAAGCCCCTGCGCCAATTCCTGTGAGACTGCAGATACACCCCTGACTCCTGTTCTCCTGCTTTCTGTTGATAAGCTTTTCTCTTCCCCTCAGGGTGAGGGCATTTGCCTGTTCTTCAAATGGCCGTCTGCTTGCTCACAACCAACGATGTGGCTGGTGTTACATCGGGATTAGAACGAGGGACGCCTGGGTGGCTCAGTGTCTTCGGCTCAGGTCATGATCCCAGGGTCCCGGGGTCAAGCCCCACATCCAGGTCCCTGCTCAGTGGGGAGCCTGCTTCTCCCTCTCCCTCTGCCCCTCCCCTCACCCCAATCATGCTCTCGCTCTCTCTCTCTCTGTGTGTCAAATAAATAAAATCTTTTTAAAAAAGAATTAGAGCAGGCCACCATGATTTGGTATTGTCATATCCACTTGTCAAGAAGACTGGTGATGGGTAGTAAGGAGGGCACGTATTGCATGGTGCACTGGGTATTATACGCAAGTAATGAATCATGGAACTTTACATCAAAAACTAGGGATGTACTGTATGGTGACTAACGTAGTATAAAAAAAAATGTTATTATAAAAAAAAAAAGAAGACAGGAATCAGTGAAGGATGTGTGCGTGTCCCAAGCGGGCTTGGGGGCCATCTCAGCAGGGAGGCGTCTGGGAGCTCAGAGCTGAAGGTGTGTATCTGCATCCGGGTTCAAGTGTGGAAACAGGCCCCAGACTGATCCCACAAGGCGATAAATAGACGGGCCTGCAGTCACTCCTAAGCCTGTCAGGCCTCTAACGGCACCCCTTCTGCTGTTCTCCAGCCAGTGCATGGTGTAAGGGCGCGGCCGGCCACTCTGATAGCGCTTCAAGTCCAGGGCGGGGGGAGGCGGTGTGTCTGCTCTGTCCTCGCTGTCACCCTTCAAAGTCTGAGAGCTTCTGGCCTTTGGTTCATTGCGTAGGTTTCATTTCACCCATTGATCCTACGAGTCTTTCAGTGTTTGTTGGGAAGGATGATTGTGACTCTGGCCTCAACAAGTTGCCTTAGAACATCGTCGGCAAAACACCCCAGGTTCCTTTGAAACATCCATTTACAGGACGTGGGTGATCGGCTGTGTGGCCATGATTTTATGAAGTTTTGAAAACGTTTGATTGATGTAATATGCAGTAAACGGGGAAGGGGGGCATGAGTCTTGAGCGTCCAGGCGACAAGATCTCTCCAGCAGAGCACGTCAGGCAACCAGCACCGACGTATCAAGGAGCAGAGTGGGACCTGCCCTCCCCGACCTTCTCGGGAGTGTCCCCTCCTGGAGGGTCTGCTCCACCTGCCTGTTGCCCAATTTTGGACTTCAGGTCACTGGAGCCCCATGGCCTCTACTGTCCTGCATCTGGTCCCGCTCCAGGTCCTTGAGACGGTGGCTTCTGCGTGCTCCGGATTCCCTCCCGTCTTGTGGAGCCTGCCTTCCTGCAGAGACGCCATGCTCATCGGCCTGCCCCGTCTACACGGACGGTGCTGTGGCAGGTGACGGCACGTGGGGCCCACTGCACAGCCTCTTGCCATGCCTCGGCCATGGCCTTTGGGAACCCATTCCCTGTGTTAATGGAATGGCCAGAGTTTTGGGAGCAGAGCGCAAGTCGAAACCATAACCGTGGGGTGTGTCAGGGCTGAGCCTCAGTGTCCGGGGAAGACGCACACATATTCTGCGTCTTTTAGTTGGGGCCANCTCTGTGTGTTCGAGCCTGGGGGCGGCCCATCGTGTAGGGGCCGCTCAGGGAGCTCCCGTCCTGCACGAAATAGAAGCCAAGGTGCTCGCTTTCTCAGCAGCAGGTGCAGAAACTCTCTGACCAGCCCCCTCCCCCGCCTCCGCACTTCCTTTAAGACTTTACTTCGTCCCCCAGGAGCCCTCTGGCCCCATCTCTTAGAAGCAGGTATTTTGGATGGAACAGAGGAAACAGCTCCGTCTCTTCAGTGAGGATGCGCGTGGGGTAACTTCCCTAGGTCCTAATCGAACTGTTCAGCATTCGTCACTTTAAATCATTCTGAAACTGGTTTTCTCTGACATTTTATTATTTAGATTTACATCTTGCTGCTTCCCTGTCTTCTCTTGAAACCTGGAGTTCCCGGAGGGCAGGAGACACGCGTGTGTGCTGCGTGTGCAGGTGTGTGTGTGATACGGGTGTGTTTGTATGTGCGTGTTTTCCAGCAACCTCTGATGTTGAGCCTGACAATCCCTGAGTATATGTTGCATGTTTTACATGTAAACTTGCTTTTCATTTGTGATGTTTCCCTTCCTCTCCGGGGAGAGAAACTCTGTATCTCTAGCAGGTGTCGCCGTGCTGGGTGTAGCTTGGACATCTGTTGCCACAATCTTAATTTCTGTTGTGTCCACAAATCCCATCAGAATCCAGTTAAAATGCTGACTCTGACTCAGAGGGTCTGGGGTCTGCACCGCCCGCTGCTGCTGGACTGGGGACCACACCGTAGGGCCCAGGGATCTCGAAGGTGCCACCCACACGTGTGAACCTCCTGGCATCGTTCCAAGCCCCTGCGCCAATTCCTGTGAGACTGCAGATACACCCCTGACTCCTGTTCTCCTGCTTTCTGTTGATAAGCTTTTCTCTTCCCCTCAGGGTGAGGGCATTTGCCTGTTCTTCAAATGGCCGTCTGCTTGCTCACAACCAACGATGTGGCTGGTGTTACATCGGGATTAGAACGAGGGACGCCTGGGTGGCTCAGTGTCTTCGGCTCAGGTCATGATCCCAGGGTCCCGGGGTCAAGCCCCACATCCAGGTCCCTGCTCAGTGGGGAGCCTGCTTCTCCCTCTCCCTCTGCCCCTCCCCTCACCCCAATCATGCTCTCGCTCTCTCTCTCTCTGTGTCAAATAAATAAAATCTTTTTAAAAAAGAATTAGAGCAGGCCACCATGATTTGGTATTGTCATATCCACTTGTCAAGAAGACTGGTGATGGGTAGTAAGGAGGGCACGTATTGCATGGTGCACTGGGTATTATACGCAAGTAATGAATCATGGAACTTTACATCAAAAACTAGGGATGTACTGTATGGTGACTAACGTAGTATAAAAAAAAATGTTATTATAAAAAAAAAAAGAAGACAGGAATCAGTGAAGGATGTGTGCGTGTCCCAAGCGGGCTTGGGGGCCATCTCAGCAGGGAGGCGTCTGGGAGCTCAGAGCTGAAGGTGTGTATCTGCATCCGGGTTCAAGTGTGGAAACAGGCCCCAGACTGATCCCACAAGGCGATAAATAGACGGGCCTGCAGTCACTCCTAAGCCTGTCAGGCCTCTAACGGCACCCCTTCTGCTGTTCTCCAGCCAGTGCATGGTGTAAGGGCGCGGCCGGCCACTCTGATAGCGCTTCAAGTCCAGGGCGGGGGGAGGCGGTGTGTCTGCTCTGTCCTCGCTGTCACCCTTCAAAGTCTGAGAGCTTCTGGCCTTTGGTTCATTGCGTAGGTTTCATTTCACCCATTGATCCTACGAGTCTTTCAGTGTTTGTTGGGAAGGATGATTGTGACTCTGGCCTCAACAAGTTGCCTTAGAACATCGTCGGCAAAACACCCCAGGTTCCTTTGAAACATCCATTTACAGGACGTGGGTGATCGGCTGTGTGGCCATGATTTTATGAAGTTTTGAAAACGTTTGATTGATGTAATATGCAGTAAACGGGGAAGGGGGGCATGAGTCTTGAGCGTCCAGGCGACAAGATCTCTCCAGCAGAGCACGTCAGGCAACCAGCACCGACGTATCAAGGAGCAGAGTGGGACCTGCCCTCCCCGACCTTCTCGGGAGTGTCCCCTCCTGGAGGGTCTGCTCCACCTGCCTGTTGCCCAATTTTGGACTTCAGGTCACTGGAGCCCCATGGCCTCTACTGTCCTGCATCTGGTCCCGCTCCAGGTCCTTGAGACGGTGGCTTCTGCGTGCTCCGGATTCCCTCCCGTCTTGTGGAGCCTGCCTTCCTGCAGAGACGCCATGCTCATCGGCCTGCCCCGTCTACACGGACGGTGCTGTGGCAGGTGACGGCACGTGGGGCCCACTGCACAGCCTCTTGCCATGCCTCGGCCATGGCCTTTGGGAACCCATTCCCTGTGTTAATGGAATGGCCAGAGTTTTGGGAGCAGAGCGCAAGTCGAAACCATAACCGTGGGGTGTGTCAGGGCTGAGCCTCAGTGTCCGGGGAAGACGCACACATATTCTGCGTCTTTTAGTTGGGGCCACGTGAGCCTCTTGGTTTCAAGTGTATGCAGCATATTTTCCCCCAGGTTTGGACCACGCTGGGGGCATGTGGTTTCCAAGGGTTCTGCAGGTGCGTTCTTTAATATCAAACACTATACGCATACACCCACTTAACCAAACCTGTCACAAAGCTGCCCTGAGCCGCAAGGTTGGGAGGGTGGGACTGGCTGTGTGGAGACTGAATTAGTGGGATCCAGTGTCCTTTGTGGGGAGGCTGAAGGGGAGTGGTGGCCTCTCTGACACCCTCCTTCCTGCCCCATTATGCCAGAAAGCTGCGCAATTAATCTTTGTCCACCTGCAAATCCTGGCAAAAGTCAGACACGCCAGCAGTGTCTGAGATTTCGCTGCTGCTTTTGTTCATTGGAATAATTGCCTGAGCCGGGGGCTGGGCGGCGGTGGGGAGAGCCAGGGCTCACCATTTGGCACAAGCCAGACAAACTGTGCAGCGCGTCCAGTTACCCGGTGCCTGGCTTGCATTGCCTGACGGGATCCCGTTTGGGCAGCTCCCCAAGGTCTTGCCTTAAAAGTGCATTTNGTTCTCCTGCTTTCTGTTGATAAGCTTTTCTCTTCCCCTCAGGGTGAGGGCATTTGCCTGTTCTTCAAATGGCCGTCTGCTTGCTCACAACCAACGATGTGGCTGGTGTTACATCGGGATTAGAACGAGGGACGCCTGGGTGGCTCAGTGTCTTCGGCTCAGGTCATGATCCCAGGGTCCCGGGGTCAAGCCCCACATCCAGGTCCCTGCTCAGTGGGGAGCCTGCTTCTCCCTCTCCCTCTGCCCCTCCCCTCACCCCAATCATGCTCTCGCTCTCTCTCTCTCTGTGTCAAATAAATAAAATCTTTTTAAAAAAGAATTAGAGCAGGCCACCATGATTTGGTATTGTCATATCCACTTGTCAAGAAGACTGGTGATGGGTAGTAAGGAGGGCACGTATTGCATGGTGCACTGGGTATTATACGCAAGTAATGAATCATGGAACTTTACATCAAAAACTAGGGATGTACTGTATGGTGACTAACGTAGTATAAAAAAAAATGTTATTATAAAAAAAAAAAGAAGACAGGAATCAGTGAAGGATGTGTGCGTGTCCCAAGCGGGCTTGGGGGCCATCTCAGCAGGGAGGCGTCTGGGAGCTCAGAGCTGAAGGTGTGTATCTGCATCCGGGTTCAAGTGTGGAAACAGGCCCCAGACTGATCCCACAAGGCGATAAATAGACAGGCCTGCAGTCACTCCTGAGCCTGTCAGGCCTCTAACGGCACCCCTTCTGCTGTTCTCCAGCCAGTGCATGGTGTAAGGGCGCGGCCGGCCACTCTGATAGCGCTTCAAGTCCAGGGCGGGGGGAGGCGGTGTGTCTGCTCTGTCCCCGCTGTCACCCTTCAAAGTCTGAGAGCTTCTGGCCTTTGGTTCATTGCGTAGGTTTCATTTCACCCATTGATCCTACGAGTCTTTCAGAGTTTGTTGGGAAGGATGATTGTGACTCTGGCCTCAACAAGTTGCCTTAGAACATCGTCGGCAAAACACCCCAGGTTCCTTTGAAACATCCATTTACAGGACGTGGGTGATCGGCTGTGTGGCCATGATTTTATGAAGTTTTGAAAACGTTTGATTGATGTAATATGCAGTAAACGGGGAAGGGGGGCATGAGTCTTGAGCGTCCAGGCGACAAGATCTCTCCAGCAGAGCACGTCAGGCAACCAGCACCGACGTATCAAGGAGCAGAGTGGGACCTGCCCTCCCCGACCTTCTCGGGAGTGTCCCCTCCTGGAGGGTCTGCTCCACCTGCCTGTTGCCCAATTTTGGACTTCAGGTCACTGGAGCCCCATGGCCTCTACTGTCCTGCATCTGGTCCCGCTCCAGGTCCTTGAGACGGTGGCTTCTGCGTGCTCCGGATTCCCTCCCGTCTTGTGGAGCCTGCCTTCCTGCAGAGACGCCATGCTCATCGGCCTGCCCCGTCTACACGGACGGTGCTGTGGCAGGTGACGGCACGTGGGGCCCACTGCACAGCCTCTTGCCATGCCTCGGCCATGGCCTTTGGGAACCCATTCCCTGTGTTAATGGAATGGCCAGAGTTTTGGGAGCAGAGCGCAAGTCGAAACCATAACCGTGGGGTGTGTCAGGGCTGAGCCTCAGTGTCCGGGGAAGACGCACACATATTCTGCGTCTTTTAGTTGGGGCCACGTGAGCCTCTTGGTTTCAAGTGTATGCAGCATATTTTCCCCCAGGTTTGGACCACGCTGGGGGCATGTGGTTTCCAAGGGTTCTGCAGGTGCGTTCTTTAATATCAAACACTATACGCATACACCCACTTAACCAAACCTGTCACAAAGCTGCCCTGAGCCGCAAGGTTGGGAGGGTGGGACTGGCTGTGTGGAGACTGAATTAGTGGGATCCAGTGTCCTTTGTGGGGAGGCTGAAGGGGAGTGGTGGCCTCTCTGACACCCTCCTTCCTGCCCCATTATGCCAGAAAGCTGCGCAATTAATCTTTGTCCACCTGCAAATCCTGGCAAAAGTCAGACACGCCAGCAGTGTCTGAGATTTCGCTGCTGCTTTTGTTCATTGGAATAATTGCCTGAGCCGGGGGCTGGGCGGCGGTGGGGAGAGCCAGGGCTCACCATTTGGCACAAGCCAGACAAACTGTGCAGCGCGTCCAGTTACCCGGTGCCTGGCTTGCATTGCCTGACGGGATCCCGTTTGGGCAGCTCCCCAAGGTCTTGCCTTAAAAGTGCANGTAGTATAATAAAAAAATATTATTATAAAAAAAAAAAAAGACAGGAATCTGTGAAGGATGTGTGCACGTCCCAAGCGGGCTTGGGGGCCATCTCAGCAGGGAGGCGTCTGGGAGCTCAGAGCTGAAGGTGTGTATCTGCGTCCGGCTTCAAGTGTGGAAACAGGCCCCAGACTGATCCCCCTTCCTGCAGAGACGCCATGCTCATCGGCCTGCCCCGTCTACACGGACGGTGCTGTGGCAGGTGACGGCACGTGGGGCCCACTGCACAGCCTCTTGCCATGCCTCGGCCATGGCCTTTGGGAACCCATTCCCTGTGTTAATGGAATGGCCAGAGTTTTGGGAGCAGAGCGCAAGTCGAAACCATAACCGTGGGGTGTGTCAGGGCTGAGCCTCAGTGTCCGGGGAAGACGCACACATATTCTGCGTCTTTTAGTTGGGGCCACGTGAGCCTCTTGGTTTCAAGTGTATGCAGCATATTTTCCCCCAGGTTTGGACCACGCTGGGGGCATGTGGTTTCCAAGGGTTCTGCAGGTGCGTTCTTTAATATCAAACACTATACGCATACACCCACTTAACCAAACCTGTCACAAAGCTGCCCTGAGCCGCAAGGTTGGGAGGGTGGGACTGGCTGTGTGGAGACTGAATTAGTGGGATCCAGTGTCCTTTGTGGGGAGGCTGAAGGGGAGTGGTGGCCTCTCTGACACCCTCCTTCCTGCCCCATTATGCCAGAAAGCTGCGCAATTAATCTTTGTCCACCTGCAAATCCTGGCAAAAGTCAGACACGCCAGCAGTGTCTGAGATTTCGCTGCTGCTTTTGTTCATTGGAATAATTGCCTGAGCCGGGGGCTGGGCGGCGGTGGGGAGAGCCAGGGCTCACCATTTGGCACAAGCCAGACAAACTGTGCAGCGCGTCCAGTTACCCGGTGCCTGGCTTGCATTGCCTGACGGGATCCCGTTTGGGCAGCTCCCCAAGGTCTTGCCTTAAAAGTGCATTTGATGATTGCTGGTGGAGGAGAGGCTGGCGCTCTGACTTCTGGAGGTTAGACTTTGCTGCCAGAAACCCGTCCCTGTGCCCAAAATAGCCCCTCGGCACGTCTGAAGCTTCTCAGAACCTGATCAGAGGCTGGGCCATGGGAGCAGGCCCGTAGCCTGCGGTTGGCGGGAGACTTGATCCCTGCTGGATCTGGATTCCAGCAGCGAGCAGGTGCCCAGATGGCTCCCATTGGACAACCCTTGGCTGGGGCAGGATCGGTGGCAAACTGGTGGGCCTGGTGACAAATTTGGGGTCCCTAGTTATGAAATGATGGGGAGTTTCAAGATGGCAGAGCCTTGAACCAAGCACAGTGCAGAGGGCCGCACACCCTGAGCCTGGCCGTGTGCAGGCCAGCAGGGGCCCAGGAGACCCTGTGCTCTCCTTGGATCTTCTGGCTGGGTGCTGGGGTGCAGGGGAGCTCAGGGGCAGGCATCCGCCAGCACTTCGCCTGAACCCCGAGATATGGGTGTGGGGCTCCCAGCACTGGCCACACGGGGCAGGGCCGTCCTCTCTCCTCTCCAGCTGCGCTGGGGGTGGGTACCATCTCACCCTCCTCTGGACCTTTGTTTGAGGGGCTTTGGGGAGGGGTGGGAGGGCTGTCATGAACAAGACAGCACTTTGGAGGCCACATAAACAGAGAAATGTAACAGAGAGAAAAGGAAGGGGAACGGTTCGTAGACACCACAAAACATTCAGAACCATTTCCCCAAAGGGTCATACCTCTCTCGCTACTAGTTGGAAGGGAACACGTGACCTTAATGATGCTATTTGGAAGATGCAGATAGTAGAAGGATTATTTGTAAATTGCCTTGTTCATTCATTCCACAGATATTCCCCCAGCACGTGCCGAGAGCCAGGCCTGAGAATGGCGGGGAACAAAGCAAAGCCTGAGAAAGATCTTTAGTCAGGATGCGTGCATTATGTGGGAATCTCAGGGTTGAATGTGGCTCACTGCAGACCGGCTTTTCAGAGTCCCTCAGGAAGAAGAGAGCAGGACTCATTCGTGGAAGGGACATACCGAGAGGGGCTGGCTCTGTGTGGCTGCAGCCAGCTCCGCCTCTCGGCCTCCCAGCTGCCCTGGCTGCACCGGCCCCTTCCAGGAGACTTTGTCTCCAAGGCCTCTTGGTCACAGAGATGGCCGGCGTCACTGTCCAGGGCCAGCCCTGCAAAGGTCCCGAGGCTCATGCCAGTAGGGTGGCTCAGGTCACTGGCCACCTCCCCGTGTGTGTGGAGTACAGCCTGAAGGACCGTTCTGGCCTCGCACCAGCAGGGCCCCGAGCGGGGCGGGGGGGTCAGTCCCAAGCCTGGAGCCAGTCGGAGCTGGAGCTCTTTGCTAGGGACGCAGGTTCACCTCCTACAAGCCAGGTGGGGCGTCTGCGCGGGCTGCCGGAACAAGGACCACAGACCGGGGGCTTACGCAGCACAAATTTTTTCTTTCTCAGTCTGGAGGCTAGAAGTCTACAACCAAAGTGAGGGCAGGGCTGGTTTCTCCTGAGGCCTCTCTCCCTGGTGTGTAGACGGCTGTCTTCTCCCTATGTCTTCATGTGGTCGTCCCTCTCTGTGTGTCTGTGTCCTGATCTCTTCTTACAAGGACACCTGTCATATTGGATTAAGGCCCATTTCTGTGACCTCATTTGATCTAAATTACTTTTTTAAAGGTCCTATTTCTAAATATAGTCACAGGTGCTGAGGGTTAAGACTTCAATGATTTTTTTTCGGGGGAGGGACAATTCAGCTCATAATGGCTCTCCTGACACCCACCAGGGGATGAGAAAGAGCCTCCCCACTTCACAGCTGGGGGCTGGGCGTGTTCCCGTCCATCCTCCTGTGTCCCTCAGACTCCCAGCTAAGCGACCCTGTGGTGGCTCAGGGCTGAATGGTCTGGGTCAGGTGAATATTTAGTTGAATTGTAAATGGGTCATCAGACACTTAGAGGTAGCCCATTAAAAAACAAACCCCAGAAAATAGGAGGGGTGCGTGTTTGTCTGGATTCTGAATAGGGAGGGGAAGAGCTTGCTGAATAGAAAAGCCTGGGTGAAATCAGAAAGGAAAAGATGGTTGGATCTGAAAGAAAAAAAAATAATAAAGATTAAAAAAAACCTTTTGATTAAAGAAATGTTTTCATATTTATAGGGAAACAGATTGGATAAAAGAATTGTGATAAATATGACAGAGAATTTCTCACCTTTAAATACAAGGTGATGTCGGTTGGTGAGAAGAGGGTCCAGAACAGGAAAGGAAACTTACAGAACAGCACATATTGACTAAAAGGGGAAATGTGCAGTTTTACTGTAACCAAGGGAAATGACCTGAAAATGGTAATTTTCCACTTTTGTCCTGCCAGTGAAACAAATTTCTTCTTCCCCTTGTAAGTGACCTGACCTACCCCTGGCCCAGCACCTGCTGAGTTGGCATTTTTGCTGAGTTGGTCTGGAGACAATGTCAAGTTGCGATGTGAAGGAAACTGACAAAGTACGTCAAGCTCCAGAAAGGGTTCTGCGCTTTCTCTCAGGGATTCCAGATCCAGCCTATCCCAAATGGAGAAATGGGGAGTGTGGGTGGGGTCGTGTGGGTTGCACAGAGGGCAGGGCAGTGGGCTCTGTGCCCGCCTGCAGTCTCCCCTGCACCCCAGCCTGGCCAGGCCGGTACCTGGTGGTCTCTCCCGCCAGCTTGCTTGCCCCTTTGTGCTCCCTTCCCTCCTCCAACCACACTGAGCGCAGGACTGAAGCAGGGCCCGTGCACGACGGACACGACTCTAACCAAGTGAGGAGGAAATCCATCTTACAGT
>NC_048230.1:47189581-47238515 GCF_002007445.2 Ailuropoda melanoleuca | reverse complement strand
AAATTTGGGGTCCCTAGTTATGAAATGATGGGGAGTTTCAAGATGGCAGAGCCTTGAACCAAGCACAGTGCAGAGGGCCGCACACCCTGAGCCTGGCCGTGTGCAGGCCAGCAGGGGCCCAGGAGATCCTGTGCTCTCCTTGGATCTTCTGGCTGGGTGCTGGGGTGCAGGGGAGCTCAGGGGCAGGCATCCGCCAGCACTTCACCTAAACCCTGAGATATGGGTGTCGGGCTCCCAGCATTGGCCACACGGGGCAGGGCCGTCCTCTCTCCTCTCCAGCTGCGCTGGGGGTGGGTACCATCTCACCCTCCTCTGGACCTTTGTTTGAGGGGCTTTGGGGAGGGGTGGGAGGGCTGTCATGAACAAGACAGCACTTTGGAGGCCACATAAACAGAGAAATGTAACAGAAAGGAAAGGAAGGGGAACGGTTCGTAGACACCACAAAACATTCAGAACCATTTCCCCAAAGGGTCATACCTCTCTCGCTACTAGTTGGAAAGGAACACGTGACCTTAATGATGCTATTTGGAAGATGCAGATAGTAGAAGGATTATTTGTAAATTGCCTTGTTCATTCATTCCACAGATATTCCCCCAGCACGTGCCGAGAGCCAGGCCTGAGAATGGCGGGGAACAAAGCAAAGCCTGAGAAAGATCTTTAGTCAGGATGCGTGCATTATGTGGGAATCTCAGGGTTGAATGTGGCTCACTGCAGACCGGCTTTTCAGAGTCCCTCAGGAAGAAGAGAGCAGGACTCATTCGTGGAAGGGACATACCGAGAGGGGCTGGCTCTGTGTGGCTGCAGCCAGCTCCGCCTCTCGGCCTCCCAGCTGCCCTGGCTGCACCGGCCCCTTCCAGGAGACTTTGTCTCCAAGGCCTCTTGGTCACAGAGATGGCCGGCATCACTGTCCAGGGCCAGCCCTGCAAAGGTCCCGAGGCTCATGCCAGTAGGGTGGCTCAGGTCACTGGCCACCTCCCCGTGTGTGTGGAGTACAGCCTGAAGGACCGTTCTGGCCTCGCACCAGCAGGGCCCCGAGCGGGGCGGGGGGGGTCAGTCCTGAGCCTGGAGCCAGTCAGAGCTGGAGCTCTTTGCTAGGGACGCAGGTTCACCTCCTACAAGCCAGGTGGGGCGTCTGCGCGGGCTGCCGGAACAAGGACCACAGACCGGGGGCTTACGCAGCACAAATTTTTTCTTTCTCAGTCTGGAGGCTAGAAGTCTACAACCAAAGTGAGGGCAGGGCTGGTTTCTCCTGAGGCCTCTCTCCCTGGTGTGTAGACGGCTGTCTTCTCCCTATGTCTTCATGTGGTCGTCCCTCTCTGTGTGTCTGTGTCCTGATCTCTTCTTACAAGGACACCTGTCATATTGGATTAAGGCCCATTTCTGTGACCTCATTTGATCTAAATTACTTTTTTAAAGGTCCTATTTCTAAATATAGTCACAGGTGCTGAGGGTTAAGACTTCAATGATTTTTTGGGGGGGAGGGACAATTCAGTTCATAATGGCTCTCCTGACACCCACCAGGGGATGAGAAAGAGCCTCCCCACTTAACAGCTGGGGGCTGGGCGTGTTCCCATCCATCCTCCTGTGTCCCTCAGACTCCCAGCTAAGCGACCCTGTGGTGGCTCAGGGCTGAATGGTGGGGGTCAGGTGAATATTTAGTTGAATTGTAAATGGGTCATCAGACACTTAAAGGTAGCCCATTAAAAAACAAACCCCAGAAAATAGGAGGGGTGCGTGTTTGTCTGGATTCTGAATAGGGAGGGGAAGAGCTTGCTGAATAGAAAAGCCTGGGTGAAATCAGAAAGGAAAAGATGGTTGGATCTGAAAGAAAAAAAATAATAAAGATTAAAAAAAACCTTTTGATTAAAGAAATGTTTTCACATTTATAGGGAAACAGATTGGATAAAAGAATTGTGATAAATATGACAGAGAATTTCTCACCTTTAAATACAAGGTGATGTCGGTTGGTGAGAAGAGGGTCCAGAACAGGAAAGGAAACTTACAGAACAGCACATATTGACTAAAAGGGGAAATGTGCAGTTTTACTGTAACCAAGGGAAATGACCTGAAAATGGTAATTTTCCACTTTTGTCCTGCCAGTGAAACAAATTTCTTCTTCCCCTTGTAAGTGACCTGACCTACCCCTGGCCCAGCACCTGCTGAGTTGGCATTTTTGCTGAGTTGGTCTGGAGACAATGTCAAGTTGCGATGTGAAGGAAACTGACAAAGTACGTCAAGCTCCAGAAAGGGTTCTGCGCTTTCTCTCAGGGATTCCAGATCCAGCCTATCCCAAATGGAGAAATGGGGAGTGTGGGTGGGGTCGTGTGGGTTGCACAGAGGGCAGGGCAGTGGGCTCTGTGCCCGCCTGCAGTCTCCCCTGCACCCCAGCCTGGCCAGGCCGGTACCTGGTGGTCTCTCCCGCCAGCTTGCTTGCCCCTTTGTGCTCCCTTCCCTCCTCCAACCACACTGAGCGCAGGACTGAAGCAGGGCCCGTGCACGACGGACACGACTCTAACCAAGTGAGGAGGAAATCCATCTTACAGTCTGGCCCTACTCAGGATGACTTTCTTGTTCTGGCTTATCGAGGCCCAGGCGTGTTTAAAGTCTGTTTATTTCATCCTTCTTAATCCCATGTACTGCACGGGGCCTGGCTCAGCCCGAGTGTCAGATAAGGGACCTGCTAAGGCATCATCGTGCCTGGTGCTTAGCGGTGACTCTACCGCCACCCGGAGCGGCAGGGGCCCAGGGCCGGGAGCCTGGGGCCGGGCTGGGGAGTGGGCATAAGGGAGAGCCCCAGGTGGCTGGCAGGAGTGCTGTCCAGGCCGCTGTGAGGTCGCCTTCATCGAGGGGCATCCTTCCCTCTGATGTGTTAGCTTGCCCCTGGAGTGCCCTCAGCACAGTGTTTTCACTGTAGACAGACCCTGCTGGGAAGCTCCCAGTCACTTCTCACAGGGCATAAACCTCTATGTGATTATGTTTTTAGAACCAGACGGAGGGAGCTGTTAATTTCATGTGCAAATTAAGGGAGTGCTGGTTGCAGCCACGTGAGATGAGCCAGGACTGTGTCCACCTGCCAGGGCTGCGGGATATCTGGGAGGTGGTTTTGTCTATTTTCTTTTTTAAATAGATGAGTGTTTTTCTTCCTGACATAAGAAGTGATGAGTGGCAGGTGGCCACCTGTGTGTGGGAGGCGGGCCTTTGTGCCAGGAGCCCGAGAGGACTGTCTTGCAAACATAATAGTCTCTGGTTTTCTCTGGCCGACTAGAAAGACCACAGAGAGAGGGAACCAAGAGGTATCGATGCTGGGGATATAGTGGCCATGCCCCTGGGAGAGCAGTGAATGTACCTCTTGGGCCCCAAGGACTTTGAGCCCCTACTTGGGAACCAGGAGTTCATTCATTCCTTGCCCATTTGCCAATCTTTGGTCCCAGAGCCTCGGCTTGTGTCCGAGGAAAGCCCCCACTCACAGCCCGTGTGCTCCGTGGAGGGTCCCCCTAGCTCAGGTGCTTATGGGGCCTATGGGGGCGCCATCTGGTCTAGCAGCGCCTGTCTTTCTGGGGCCACAGGGATTGGATGGGGGCAGGCCAGTGATCGGGCAGGGCTGTGAGGAGCTCCAGCTTTCAGATGCCTGGGCAGAAGCTCTTCCTAGGTACCAGGCCAGAGTCTGGCCCCAGAAGTGGTGTATTCAGGGAGCTCAGAGCTGAGAGAGAAAGCTGGTCCTGGGGACAGGAGGTCACCGCAGTCGGAAGCCAGCCTGACTCCAGTTCCCAGAAGCACACCATGTTGGCTGAAGCTAGCCGGAGTCCGGTTTTCCATCTTGTGCTGCAGAAACAGGTGCAAGGGAGTGAGCAGTGGAGGATACTGACAACGTCCGGGGCCAGGCCATGGGAGACGCCCGAAGGAGCCCTGTCCTGGGCCTGTTATCAAGGATGCCATGGTCAGTCCTCGGGGAAGGCTGAGAGCTTCTGCAGAAAGGTGCTCTTCCAGCGGCCTCGGATGGCGAGGGGTTCTCGCAGGTGGACGGGGGCACGCTGCTCCTCTCCTTCCTGGGTGCCAGCCGGTTTCTGCAGGTGGGGACGGGCACGTGGCAGGGAAGCCATGAGACAAGGAGCGGAAGCCTAGCTTCCAAAAGGAGGGGTGTTTGCAGATAGGCTTTTTGATGCATCTGCATTTTTTCAAAATCCATTCCATCAGGAGAGGTTAAGAAAAGGAAAATCTAATTTTCTGGAACGTTGGAGATGGAAAAGACCCTGCTCCTTGCAGATGGAGACCATGCTTCACTAAGTTTATAATTTGAAGGCTCTACGGAGTTTGAAGAAGTCCGCTTGTCCCCCTAAATCAGGTTCAGGCAGCAAAACAAATGTGCTGTTCCAGCGGGCATGGAATAAACCTTTGGCTGGAGGGGGGAATAAAGCCATCAGCTTGGCCTTATCAGGTTNGGGAAGAGCTTGCTGAATAGAAAAGCCTGGGTGAAATCAGAAAGGAAAAGATGGTTGGATCTGAAAGAAAAAAAAATAATAAAGATTAAAAAAAACCTTTTGATTAAAGAAATGTTTTCACATTTATAGGGAAACAGATTGGATAAAAGAATTGTGATAAATATGACAGAGAATTTCTCACCTTTAAATACAAGGTGATGTCGGTTGGTGAGAAGAGGGTCCAGAACAGGAAAGGAAACTTACAGAACAGCACATATTGACTAAAAGGGGAAATGTGCAGTTTTACTGTAACCAAGGGAAATGACCTGAAAATGGTAATTTTCCACTTTTGTCCTGCCAGTGAAACAAATTTCTTCTTCCCCTTGTAAGTGACCTGACCTACCCCTGGCCCAGCACCTGCTGAGTTGGCATTTTTGCTGAGTTGGTCTGGAGACAATGTCAAGTTGCGATGTGAAGGAAACTGACAAAGTACGTCAAGCTCCAGAAAGGGTTCTGCGCTTTCTCTCAGGGATTCCAGATCCAGCCTATCCCAAATGGAGAAATGGGGAGTGTGGGTGGGGTCGTGTGGGTTGCACAGAGGGCAGGGCAGTGGGCTCTGTGCCCGCCTGCAGCCTCCCCTGCACCCCGCCAGCTTGCTTGCCCCTCTGTGCTCCCATCCCTCCTCCAACCACACTGAGCGCAGGACTGAAGCAGGGCCCGTGCACGACGGACACGACTCTAACCAAGTGAGGAGGAAATCCATCTTACAGTCTAGCCCTACTCAGGATGACTTTCGTGTTCTGGCTTATCGAGGCCCAGGCGTGTTTAAAGTCTGTTTATTTCATCCTTCTTAATCCCATGTACTGCACGGGGCCTGGCTCAGCCCGAGTGTCAGATAAGGGACCTGCTAAGGCATCATCGTGCCTGGTGCTTAGCGGTGACTCTACCGCCACCCGGAGCGGCAGGGGCCCAGGGCCGGGAGCCTGGGGCCGGGCTGGGGAGTGGGCATAAGGGAGAGCCCCAGGTGGCTGGCAGGAGTGCTGTCCAGGCCGCTGTGAGGTCGCCTTCATCGAGGGGCATCCTTCCCTCTGATGTGTTAGCTTGCCCCTGGAGTGCCCTCAGCACAATGTTTTCAGTGTAGACAGACCCTGCTGGGAAGCTCCCAGTCACTTCTCACAGAGCATAAACCTCTATGTGATTATGTTTTTAGAACCAGATGGAGGGAGCTGTTAATTTCATGTGCAAATTAAGGGAGTGCTGGTTGCAGCCACGTGAGATGAGCCAGGACTGTGTCCACCTGCCAGGGCTGCGGGATATCCGGGAGGTGGTTTTGTCTATTTTCTTTTTTAAATAGATGAGTCTTTTTCTTCTTGACATAAGAAGTGATGAGTGGCAGGTGGCCACCTGTGTGTGGGAGGCGGGCCTTTGTGCCAGGAGCCCGAGAGGATTCTCTTGCAAACATAATAGTCTCTGGTTTTCTCTGGCCGACTAGAAAGACCACAGAGAGAGGGAACCAAGAGGTATCGATGCTGGGGATATAGTGGCCATGCCCCTGGGAGAGCAATGAATGTACCTCTTGGGCCCCAAGGACTTTGAGCCCCTACTTGGGAACCAGGAGTTCATTCATTCCTTGCCCATTTGCCAATCTTTGGTCCCAGAGCCTCGGCTTGTGTCCGAGGAAAGCCCCCACTCACAGCCCGTGTGCTCCGTGGAGGGTCCCCCTAGCTCAGGTGCTTATGGGGCCTATGGGGGCGCCATCTGGTCTAGCAGCGCCTGTCTTTCTGGGGCCACAGGGATTGGATGGGGGCAGGCCAGTGATCGGGCAGGGCTGTGAGGAGCTCCAGCTTTCAGATGCCTGGGCAGAAGCTCTTCCTAGGTACCAGGCCAGAGTCTGGCCCCAGAAGTGGTGTATTCAGGTAGCACAGAGCTCAGAGCTGAGAGAGAAAGCTGGTCCTGGGGACAGGAGGTCACCGCAGTCGGAAGCCAGCCTGACTCCAGTTCCCAGAAGCACACCATGTTGGCTGAAGCTAGCCGGAGTCCGGTTTTCCATCTTGTGCTGCAGAAACAGGTGCAAGGGAGTGAGCAGTGGAGGATACTGACAACGTCCGGGGCCAGGCCATGGGAGACGCCCGAAGGAGCCCTGTCCTGGGCCTGTTATCAAGGATGCCATGGTCAGTCCTCGGGGAAGGCTGAGAGCTTCTGCAGAAAGGTGCTCTTCCAGCGGCCTCGGATGGCGAGGGGTTCTCGCAGGTGGACGGGGGCACGCTGCTCCTCTCCTTCCTGGGTGCCGGCCGGTTTCTGCAGGTGGGGACGGGCACGTGGCAGGGAAGCCATGAGACAAGGAGCGGAAGCCTAGCTTCCAAAAGGAGGGGTGTTTGCAGATAGGCTTTTTGATGCATCTGCATTTTTTCAAAATCCATTCCATCAGGAGAGGTTAAGAAAAGGAAAATCTAATTTTCTGGAACGTTGGAGATGGAAAAGACCCTGCTCCTTGCAGATGGAGACCATGCTTCACTAAGTTTATAATTTGAAGGCTCTACGGAGTTTGAAGAAGTCCGCTTGTCCCCCTAAATCAGGTTCAGGCAGCAAAACAAATGTGCTGTTCCAGCGGGCATGGAATAAACCTTTGGCTGGAGGGGGGAATAAAGCCATCAGCTTGGCCTTATCAGGTTTCCGCGGCTCACCCGCGCCCGTCCACCATATGCTGCGTCTTCTGAGCCGGGATCATGTTGTCTGTTAAAGGAGAAGTGGATGCTTTTCAGCGCAATTAATTTAGTAAGCCACAAATGTTGCTGACTGCTGGGAGTGGGGTTTGATCAAACAGATTGGTTAATTGGTGCCGAGCACACGTTGACCGTGAGACACGGGATGAAAGAGAAGCTGTCACCGAGCGCCCTTGCTCGGCTCGGTGTGGGCGGGGCTCTGCGAGCTCTGCTGGACACGGGTTGCCTGGCTTCCTCACAGCCACTGCTCAGGGTGGTGGTCACAGTGGCCATCCTGGGCCTGGACACGGGTCCTCGGGGCCCCCTCAGTGGGCACGGTGCCTCACCAGCATGTTCACAGCACCTTTAAAGAACAGCTGGAGGTCTTTTGTGGACCCCGTTATTTCTAGAACTGGGTGCCCACCCAGCCAAGTCTCCAGGCACCTGTGCTGTGAATTCTGTCAAGTCGTGCTTCAGCTGCGTGTTTATTAGCAAGGCCGGACCCCACGCCTGATGGGAAGGGGGCTGCAGCCACAGTGCCTTCTGCTAGCCCACCTGCCCAGCCAAAGCCCCGTCTGTCTTTGCTAGAGACCGGGTTTCTCAACCTGCGGGAACTGGAGGATTCTGGTTTCGGGGTGTGTCCCGATAGGATGCCCCGCAGCATCCCTGGCCTCTGCTCCCTCCATGCCGGTGGCAGCCCCTTCCCTAACGGTCACAACCAAACATGACTCCAGACATCGCCCAGGGTTCCCTGGGGGTAGGAATTGCCCTGGCTGAGAACCACGGCTCTACATAGGGCCTATGTTGGTTCAGAAACCGGCCCTGTCCACAGAAAGCAAGGAAAGCATGGATAGGTGGCAGGGTAAATAAGCAAGGGGACTTCCTTGTGAGGCCCGGCGTGGGCAGCCAGAAGACGAGGAGGTCCTGACCCTGCCTGTGGAACCTCGAGTTTAAAGAGAGGTCTCAACAGGGCTCGGTCACTACTGGGCCCTCATCGTCTGGGGTCCACACGCCCTGTCAAGGTCAAGTCCTGGGAAAGGCCCCGGGAGGGGAAGGGTGGGCAGAGCCACTCCCAAGGACAGGGGTGGGGTGAGGATTCCCTGGGTGTGGGGTGAGGATTCCCTGGGTGCAGGGGTCAGACGGCGGCAACGCCTCAGTGACCTCCTGGCAGCAGCTGTCCAGGGAGGAACGTGTTCCGTGTCTACTGGTGGGTGTCCTCCAGCCAGGCAAGGGCGAGTTTGCTTGCTTTCTGTGAGGGGATAGGTCTGAAAGTGGCATATAAGTGGAATGCCCCATGGCATTTGGAGAACAAGATAGAATGTTCCAGCCGTCTCGCAAGGGGTGGCGTTGTAAGTGCTTTGCTGGTTGGTTGGTTCCCAGCGAGTGTGAAAGGACGGGGCTGCCCCGCGGGAGTCCAGCCCTCCGAGCAGCAGATGGTTTGTCTAGACCTCGCATGCGGGCTGAGGGCTTCTCCATCCTTCACTCTGTGTCTGCACAACGTCTTCAGAAAACCGGCCTGGCTGCCCTAATGACAGTTAAAATACCGGCTTCTTGTCCAGACGGTGGTTCTCCTTTGTTCGATGTCCGCCTTCGTGTGCGTCCCTCGCCATAGTGTGAAGCTCCAGGACCGGCTCTGAGATGACCAGTGGTCCCCGCGGCGGAAGCAGCCTTGCCCCGTGCTTGGTTCTGCCCGGATTTACTGCTGTGAACGATAAAAACCTAAACGTGTGAAAATTACTCGAATTCCCCTTCGCCCACTTGCTTATCTCTTGGGATTGATGTTGACTCTGCCCTGAGGACGCTTGTCCACCCAGTATTACTGCTGGGTGGCGAATCGGTCGGTGGGTGTGGATGGGCCCGATGGGAGGCACTGTGTTCAGGGTCCAGTAGGACGGGAGAGGGGCCTCCAACCCAGGAGGATGGGCATCCATGATGATGAAGTTAGGGTACTCGCTCGGGGCGTAGCACCTGACTAGGAAACCGTGAGTCCCGTAAGGTCCAGAAATGGGTCCAGCCTGCGTTCCTTTAGAGCATCAATTACTAGTGTGCATTTGGGATAAGGAAGCACTGGATGGTCACTGAATCGAATCGAATTTACCGCATGCAATGTTTCCTGTCATTCATGTATTCACTCAGCAAACGCCTGCTTGTTCTGTGCTCGCTCCTGGACGCAGGTGGTGGGGGTGGGGGGCTGAGCAAAAGCCCCCTTCTTGGCCGCTGTCATTGGCCTTAGCCTCTGCTGGCCCTGCCTATGGGTGTGGACACACATTAGGGGCAACAGGATGCATGGACATTTCTCACACTTCCCAAATTGGACGGTTCGGCTCTTAGAGGTTTTGTCCCTCTCCCAGCCAGGAGGTAGGGCTAGATGGCATTTTCAATATTGTGTCACCACAGCTGACTTAAAATCACACTTGCCATTCACCCATCGACAGACGCCGGGGTTGTTTTCGGGTCTTGGCTGTTGTGAATAATGCTGCAGTGGGCGTGGGAGTCTTTTGAGATCCTGATTTCAGTTCTTTTGGATAAATACCCAGAAGTGGGACGGCTGGATCCCATGGTCGGTGGTTGCAGGGGGCTGGGGGCAGGGGGAGTGGGGAGGTGCTGTCCACGGGAGCAGAGGTACGGTTGTGCAGGACGATTGTGTTCCAGACCTCTGCCACACAGCCTTGTGCCTGTTGTCAGCGCTGCTGTGCACTTGGAACTTGGTGGCAGAGTTGATCTCGTGCTAAATATTCTGACTGCAATTAAAAAATGCTATTTTTGCAGTGCCTTGGGGTGGGGCGAGGTGAATGCCCAGATTGATGTGGGACCCTGGGTAGCTGATGCGGCAGCACCTGACGGTTTGCAGAAGGGCCTTGAGTGAGCCCCTGAGCCTCTCGGGGGCTGGGCGTGTGTGTCCGTCTGATTCCTTGTTTGCTGCTGTTGTTTGGTTTCATGGTCATTCGTATATTCGTTCAGCCAGAATTTAGAGCTTCTACGAGTCAGGCTGTGCTGGTCACAGGGACTCACGTGGTGGTTCTTGTCCTGGGAGCTCACAGCCCGGGGCTGGATGAGCACTGATCACCCACCACCAGTGAAGGGAGAACTTGAGCTTGGCGAGTGGGCCGTGGAGACCTCAGGGCTGGGACAGACGGGAGAAGGAGTCAACTTGGAGGCTGTAGCCTCTTCCAGGAGCCTGGGGGGACACTTGGCAACACCTGGAGTCAGACTGGGAGAGGGTGCTGTGAGCCTCTTGTGGGTGGAGGCCAGGGATGCTGGGAAACATCTTGCAGCAGCAGGTTGCCCCTCAACACAGAATTTTCCAGCCCAATGTGTTCATAGTGCTGAGGTTCAGAAAGCCTGGCTTTCGCTGAGATCCAAAAGACGAATAGGAGCCAACCAAGTGAAGACGGAAGCAAGTGTCCTGTGCAAAGGTCCTGTGGTGGGGGAGCATAGCAGAACAGGAACTGGAAAAACGGCCCAGGTGGCTGGAGGAAGGGGCAGCACTGTGGTCCGAGAAAGGCGCATAGCGGCGGGGGGGGACTTGCGTTCCTGCCTGGCTTTGGGGAAGTGGCCTCTGGTCTGGCCAGTGTGCTTGCCTTGTCTGCCCCCTGCTTCTTAGCCACCAGTTCCTCCAAGGTCCCTGACACCAGCGTCCTCCATGGGGCAGTGTTACCCGACTGGTTACCTTTGGCGAGTGGTCAAAAACTAAAACAGCCCCACTGCATATTTCCAGAGAGAGGGGTGGGGGTGGGGGGCTCCATGGTCTCAGTAGTGATTGATTGAGGTCAGGGACCTCGGACATTTATTTAGCTTTGCAAATTAGACCAGTTAGTTTCCTGGGAAATGAATACAGTCTCTCGTTGATCTAGGGAACTGCAGCTTCCCCGAGGAGCACAGAGAGGGAGAAAAGCCGATACTGCGAGTTCTAATGGTGGTCGCCTATTGACCAAAACACACGATCATCATTGCCTTTTTGTTTTCTTTTTCCTGTGTCTTCTAAAATGTGCGCTTTGAAATGCTAACGCTGCTGAGATTCTCTTCGCAGATTTAAGACATACATGTGTGCACGTGTGTGCATGCATGTAGGTACGTGTGTGCACACGTGTGTGCATGTGCCTATGTGTAGGTGTGTGTGCATGTGTAGCTGTGCATGTGGCCACGTGTGTGACTGCATGTGTGTGCACGTGTATTCACCTACATACCTATGTGTGCGTGCGTGTGAATGTGTGCGTGTGCATGCCTGTGCACGTGTGTGTGTGTGTGTGTGTGTGTGTGTGTGTGTGTGAATGCAGGGGTTTTTACCCAAAGGCGAGTAGATTTGGGAGACACTGTGTGACTTCTCCCTCCTGGGCACTTACCGTGCTGCGGACCAGCCACACCCACGAAGGCTGTGCAGTGAGCAAAGGACCCTTGGCTTTGTTGCACCCGACCATTGCCATTATTGGAGGGCAGAGCCCCTCACTGGTGTCCCTTGGCAAGTGCTGGTCCACAGTAACATCACGTAGTGACTGGGTGTGCCAATGACGTGATAATGGTGCTAACACGTAACAGCCACGGAGGGCTCACTCCGTGGTGGCACAGACACTCCCGTGTGTTACTCACGCAGTCCTCCTGGTGTCCTCGTGGGGCTGTGTGAGCAGCAGCAGAATGTTCCCCGTTTGGCAGATGGGGAAACTGAGGCACAGAGCAGTCACGTCACTGGCTTAAGGTTCCATGGCCGGTCAAAGGTTCTGGGTCCTTGACGCTCCTCCCTCTGTGGGGTGGTTATTTGTTCATCCCAGGCACACGGAGGTAGCACCTTCGGTCCTTCTGCTCCCAGGTCTGGGGCCTTAGCTTTCACATAGGAGAGAGAAGGGCTGGGATGTCTGCCACCCATGGGAGGTCTCCTCCAGCTCCGTGTGTGCGCGCTGTGGCACTCACCCCGCTTTACAGCAACCCTGGGAGGCTGGGGGCATCTGCACCCTCAGCCCAGAGCTGAGGCTCAGGGACCAGACACCTGGCTCCCTGCTGTGTTCCCCCTCCCTTTCCTACCTCTCCCTTCCCCCCTCCTTCTGTCCCCCTCCTATCCCTCCCCCCTTTCCATCTTCCTTCTCCCACCCTTTCCTACCCCCCTTTTTTCTCCTCCCCTTCTCTTCTCCCCTTCCTCTCTCTTCTCCTTTCCCTTCTCTTCTCTCCATTCCCCCTCCTTTGCCTGGATGGAAAGAGGGAGGATCCCTCCACTCCTTCACAGGCTCAGGATGAGTTCTGGGGTGCATGCTGGGCCCCTCCTCCATACTTGGGCCCCCTCCTGTGGGTCCCTGCAGTAGGTAAGATCCTGGTGTGTGCTGAGGCAGGACACAGCTGTGCACGGAGTAGCTCTGGTCCCTAGAGTCCCATACCCCTTCCAGACAGGACGGTGGGCCAGCCACGCAGTGTGCTGCCTTCCCCCTGCAGCTACCCAGGGTAGGGTTCCGGAACAGAGCACTCACCTGCAGAGCGAAACGGGACAGCACGAGGAGGGGGTCCCCCCAGGGGTGTTTCCAGTGGGGAGAGGAGGCTGGGGAGGCTGTAGGCAGGCAAGACGGCGAGGCCCAGCCAGGCTGTCAGGAGGTCTGATCGTCGAGCTGTGGCCCACATGGGGAGACTGAGCTCCAAAGTGTTTGGGGCCCTTGTGGCCATCCTGTGAGGGTGGCGTGTGGGTTAGAGCCTGCCTGGGGAGCCCCGCTTGTCTGCCACACCCGCTGCCCAGCATGCCCCTCGCCTCCCCGAATTTGAATGTTAATAATGATTGGTAGAGGCAAGTGAGTGCCAGGAGTGGACAAGGGTTCTCTGCTATGTTGGGCCGTGTGAGAATGGACTGGAATTCCCCAGGTCTCCTGCAGGTCTTCCTTGGGACTGATCCCTGGCATGGGTCTGGGGCCCCAGGTGGACAGCAGGGTCAGTCCCCCTCCTCGGCTTGGCCTCCACTTGAATTCATCAGCATTCTCGTGAGTTAGCCCGATGCAGTGCAGGTTTGGAGGCTCCTCGTGGAGTGACAGCCTCGAGTGCTCTTGCGGACTGGGGTGGGAGACCCGTCCAGAGACCGGTCCAGAGACCTGAGTCCAAGCACCAGGAGCGATGATGCATAGAACACGGAATACTGCAACATGCCTGGGTCTGAGCCAGTGATGCTTGGCTCCTGTTGACATTGTCGCGTCTCCCGGGGCCTGACACCCCCTGTGCCCAGTGGCGGTAATTTCCTGAACCAGCCGGTGTGCATGTGGGTTGAGCCGCCAGCTCCATCAAGCAATCTGAGCTCGTTCTGGACCCCTGAGCTGGTACGTGGATCACGTGGACTGTGGCTGCGTTGGGTCCTGGTCCCCAAAGGAGGCTCTGGGGGAGAGGAGTGGCCTACCCATCACATGAGTAGCAGAACGTTGTGACTTTGGTACATGCAGACTGAGTTTGTCGTAGATCTTTGGAGCGTTTCAAAGAGGCTTATTGCAATTAATTCCTCCCTGTTGGGGAAATAATGAACTCAAGGTGTTGAGGCAGAGAGAGGAGTTTATAGTGTGACCTGCCCCCAGACAAGGCCTTCGTTCCTGAGATTGTGGGACAACATTTGCTCTGCTGTCAGCTCATGGAGGGGAAATCACAGAAGCGTTTCCTGAAGCTGGGGCTTGACCTAGCATCTGTTCACTAACCTTTGCAGGAAAATCCGTCTGTCTGTCCTCACCAGCTGCCAGGTGCCCATGAGAACGTGCAAGGCTCCGGATAGGGTTCAGGATATCCAGATGTGCCCCAGGCCTGCAGGTGCCAGTCCCGGGGGATGGATTGGAGGGGCCATTGTGCCCTGAGGCTTGTGGGGGATGGGATGGGGGCTTTGTCTGTGCCGTAAGCCCAAGAGGTCTTCCTGGAGGAGTTGGGATGCTAAGTTGGTACTGACTGCATGAGTATTCTCGGGCTGCCGTAACAAATTACCATGAATTGGGGGGCTTTGATGACAGACGTGTTCTGTCTCACAGCTCCGCAGGCCAGACGTCAGAAACCCAGGTGTGGGCAGGGCCGAGTTCCTCTGGAAGCTGTGGGGGAGGATACTTCCTGCCTCTCCCAGCTTTGGGTGCTGCCGGAGGCCCTTGCATTCCTTGGCCCCATGACTATCACTCCGGTCCCTGCCTCCCTCAGCACATGACTCCTTCCCAGGTCTGAGAGGACGCTGTGCCCAGATTCCCCTCTCCCCACGGGGACAGTGGTCACTGGATTAGGGCCCACCCTAACCTGCTGCAGCCTCGTCTTCATGCAGCTTCATCTTCAAGGACTGTATTTGCAGAGGAGGGGCCTCCTGAGTTTCCAGGCAGACGTGAATTTGGGGGGATGTTGTTAACCCAGTGCCTGACCCTCCCTCCGTGCGTGTGAACGGGGAGCAGAGGGAGAGTGGCTGGCTCCCAGAGAGGGTGCACCAAGCCCAGCAGCCACGAAGAACCAGGACGACACAGTGGCCTTAACGCCTGCGGGAGGAGTTCTGGGACGTGGAACTCTACGGAAGGCCATCAAATAGGGAGATGCAGGACCACCACTGAGCTTTTCTCTTCAACTTGGAGGAAGCACTGTGGTGAGCCCTGGCTTCCACCACCGTGCTCCGGGGTGCGGGGCCGGGCCAGAGCCCGCTGGGGCCTCAGCTCAGCTGCGGGAGCACCGTGTCCACCCCCCCACCCCGGGCTTCTGTGCAAGTTAAAGGAGCCAGGCGTGGCAGGTGCTTTGCCCGGTGCCTGGCAGAGAGTCAGCTGTCAGGAAAGAGGACAGTGGGTTTGGGGGGCTGTTTGGCTTCAGTAACATCACCCCTCACTGTCCTGTGTGGGTCATAAATAAGCGGTCACTGAAAACAGGAGCCTCGGCTTTCATGTTCCTTCACGTAGAAAGTCCCTTGAAGACGATCAGGGGATCCCCACTTTCCCAGATTTTGCCTCCCGTCCTAATGAGGAAAATCCAAACGTACCCTTCCCGTCAAGCGTGACGTTGCTATTTTAAATTCCGTTAATGTTCCCTTACCTGTCCGTAGCAGGGCTTCGAAATTTCCCTTTTCTGACAAAAGGTGAAAGAGGCGTGCGTGGTATCTTTCCCAAGCAGTGTCAGAATGGGGTGCGTGCATTTCGGGACGGAGAGGAAGTTCTGGGCAGGGAGCGGCCTGTGGCATCGGTCGGTTGGGACAGAAGGAGCAGGTGTGGAGGGGTACCTCGTGCGTTTGGAGTATCTGCAGAGGCCCGGGAGCGCCGGCTCAGGGTGGGGTGAGGGGCGCGTGCACAGGCAGGCGGGTAACGTGCTCTGTCCGCAGGCGGGCCACAGGTGCATGCAGGAACACGGGTGGTCGTCCCCTCTTCTCCCCGCGTTCTTTCCGTAAAGCGTTCCATGGCTGTGAGCTCTATAGGGTCGCCTCCAAGAGTGTCCGCCGTCTTGGTCAGGAAATTACTGGCAAACCTGGACAAGATCTTTGCTGCTATCACAGCTGCTTCATCGAACGGGTTCAGTCTTCTCTTCCACCGAGTGTCCTGGTCAACACAGCGCCCCGTCCCCACAAGCCCCACTGCCCCTATGCTGGTGGCACGGTTGCCAGCCCGTCGAGAGGTTGCCATTCTGAATATCCAGACAGACCCTGGAGAGACGCCAAGTGCAGGGGGACTTGGTGTAACGATGCTATCCCCCAGACACTAACCTGAGGGACAGATATAGTGAAGGGATGAGGTCACCCCTTTGCGTTCCTCTCTTAGACTTTTTATTTAGGCAGGTAATTAGTAGTCCCTTCCAGATGCCTCACTTAAGTGACTTGTTTTAGGAAGGGCTTCGCCCAAAGTTGAGCGCGTGGAAGGTTTCCATGAATATATATCGAAAGAATAAATGAATGAGTGACATGTTTTGAACTATATTGGCTCACTTGTATAAAATTGCATGCATAACAGGAAGCTAGCTGGAAAAAAAAAGATTATTCTCATGAAATACACAATTATCTCTCCAACGTGGTATGTGGTTTCTGAGCCCTGTGGAAATGCAAGCCTATTTGTTGTCTGGGCCAGTTGGAGGGGGTGGGTGGGGGTCGAGCATGTCACAATATGTAAAGTAAATGACCTTCTTCCTACAATTCCTTAAAAGGAACTATAATTAGTATTAAAACTACACTGTATATGAAATATGTCTCCTTGGTCCAGAAGGCTTCTGGGAATTCTGGAAGGTGCCGGGGCTGCCCAGAGGGGTAGGCTGCAGGCTCGGTGTGGCCACGTATGGGGTGAGCAGGCGTGCTTCCCGGAGCGTTTCGGGGTGAGATTCCACAGGACAGAGCCTTTTCTGTGTTAAGTCACATGAATCGGTAGCAAAAAACGAGTGGCTTTTTGTTTCCTTGGGAGAAAAATTTATTTGGTTTTCAGTGGCGAGAAGGCACCACTACACGCAGGACGTGTTGCTTCCTACGACTTTTCGTCTCGGTAATCCGAGAGCATCTGAGGGACTGAGATATGGCTGGTGGTGATTGTGCCTCGAGAAACATGACATAACTGTTCCTGCCGTCGCCTTCCTGCTCATTTCCAGACAACCGCTCTGTCGGCTACGGTTTTACCTGCTGGAAGGCTTAGGATTTACCTCCAGCAGGTGACTGTTGGGACGTCCTGCTCCTTCTCTTCCCCGAGAGGTCCCGCGGCAGAGGGGAGGGAAGAGGTGGCCCTGGGACCCTGTGGGCACCGCCTGGCGTGGTCCACTGGAAGTCTCATATTTTATCTGAATAATTCATGTGCCCAGAAGCCATGTGAGGAAACACAGTTATGTTTGTGTGACAGTTGAAGTTTCCGACTGTGGAAAGCATCCCGTTTAAATTTTACAGAAAAAATAGACACCTGGGGAAAACATCTTTACTATATTTGACAGTTCTTTTAATAAGTAAAGAGCTTTTGGAAGTCAATGAGAGGAGACCAGGGGCTCATATTGGCGCAGATGGAGGGCGGGGGGTTGGAGAAGCCGTGGCTAGGTTATGTGAACCCCCAGTTAACGGGAAAGGATTGTACGTGCTTGAGGCACATTTCAAAAGGTGCTCACATTCACCACAACGCCGAAGAACACTGACTCACCATTTCACTAATTATTAGGTTAGCGGGGACGAAAAGGCGGTGCTGGGGTCTGGAGGTGTGGGGGGGCAGCCCTCGTGCAGGGGGCTGGTGGGGGATTTATCGTCAACATTTCGGAGGGTCATTTGACAGCACCCACTACGTGTAGTGGACACACCCCTTGATCCAGCAATCCCCCCTCCAGATACTTACTCTGCAGCGTGCTCCCAGGCAGGTGTCTTCACCGAAGGGTTGTTGATAACGGGAACTGGAAAGAAGACCACTGTTTGTCAGCCGGGAATGGTCTCAGCCAATGCGGAGCAGGAAACCAGGCAGCCTTCGGAAAGGGGCGGGTAGAATTCTATGAGCGGCCATGGAATTTCGACTAATTGTTAATCTTACATGAAAAAGCAAATTCGCAAGATAACGTGTTTGTCGGGGAATCTATGGTTGGTGATATTCGTGTTTATATATATTTATAGATTGTTTTTAGAAAGGTAGAAAGAGAAGCTGGCAGGTCCCTGTGGAGTGGGGGTGGGGAGCAGGGCGAGAAGGGGGTTTTAACTTCTTACCGTGGAATAGTTATGGTGGCCCCGAATTGATTTTTAATAAAATTGCTAATTTAAACAACAGTTAGCTGAAGGAGGAAGTTAGCCTTTTCTATTAGGTGCCAACAATGGTCAGGATTCCCGTTATACTCTGTAGGTAATAGGAATCGCTGCGTGCCTCACGCGTTCTAATTCACACCATGTCCATGTGGGTCACGACATGCTTGGTGGCCTAGAGCTTGGGGGTTGAGCGGGCGCCGTGCGTCCTGGCCCCCCGTGCACACGCAGCTGCTGTGGCCCTGGGACTGCATGGAGGTGGCAGTGAGGGCGTCCGCCCCTTGCTCTCGGGTGCAGTGATGAGACGGGAGGACCCTCTCTGCTCCCGCGTCCTCTGTCTCTCTCTCAGTGGGGGCTCGTCCTCCCGGAGACCATACACTCACATCCACGCACCCTGGACGGTCACTTCTGACTGATTGTCGCCAGAGCAGCCCGAGCTTTGGCTGAACGAGCGCCATGCTGCAGAGGTAGGACCCTTCAGGAAGAACGTCCCATCGCTCAGCCCCACCTCTGTGCCCCTGGGCAGCACCACCTGCCTCCGGGGCTGGGGTCCGTGGCTGTGTGGTGGCCCCACAGTGCTGCTGGACAAACCCGTGTGTATATGGCACAAACTTGCCCCAGAAGGATGCCCCGTCCCCACGATCGGGGTCACATGTGCACACCTTGTGAATTTGCTTTTTTCACTTAAGATGAGTTATTGATCAAAGTTCACGGCCGTTCGTAGAAGACTGCCTTGTTCTCTCTGCTGGCGTCCTGGAGTCCTGCTCTGTGAGCGCTCTGTACTTGGCCCCAGCAGCTCCCCGTGGACAGGGGCTTGTTAGTCTGAGTTTCCTAGTGGAAACAGTCCTGTGCAGCCAGGAGCACAACCGCAGAATCAGTTCTCAGAATTGGAATGGCTGGGTCCAAGGATGTGTGCGTTTTCCATCTTGGTGGATGCCGTCAGTGGCCATTGACAGCATTGTGTGGTTTCCACTCGCAGCCCTTGCTGCGGGAGAGATCTCTGCCGGGGGGCCGTGGGGAGAGCTCCATGCCCCCGTCCCTCCATGCTCAGTCCGGGCTGCGTCCTGCTCTGGATGCTCGTAACCACCACCAGAGCCATCCTCCTTTTCAGCTTCTGCTCCCCTGGGACCATCACACACCCCTCAGCACATCCCTTCTGCACCCCGCCCCCCAGCCCATTGCCCACAGTGGTCCAAGGGCTCACTGAAAGAGCATGGATCACCTGCTGTTACGGCTCGGCCCAGCCCCACTGCGCTCGGCAAACACAGGTGCACCTTCACCATCTGGCCCGGCCCTGGCAGGCTTCCCCACCGTCTCCGTGTGCCAGCCACCTGGTCCCGTCTATTCCTCACACTTGTCCAGCTCATCCCCCAGAACTGGAATGCTCTCCCTGACTCCGGCAGTGGCTGGCTCTTGTCATTTATATCTCAGCCCACGCCCCATCCCCAGGTGAGACCAGGTGTTGGCCCTCTTGCCACCTACTTTCATTTTTTTTAGTACTAATCTCTGCCTGAAACTGTCTGGCTTCATTATTTCTCTCATCCCCCTGGACCGCAAGCCCTGGCTGTCGTCCTTGGCACTGAGCAGTGCCTGGCTCTAGGAGCCCTTGATAAGCGTTTGTTGAGGGCAGGAACGAACTCTTCCAAGACAGCAGAGATTGTAAGCCCCACGTAGGACGGTGCTGTTCTCTGTCTGCTTTCCTGGTGTGTATCCGCAGCACCAAGACCGGGGCCAGGCACAGGTTGGCCCCGAGCAGCTCTTTATGGATGGGCAGAGACCAGTCCTCGATGGTAACAACAGACACATATAGAAGTTATGCCATCCACGCTGAACAGGGACAAGACCTTTCCACCAGCCCTGTTTCCATAATTGTTCTGATCGCAGCAGAGCCTGTTGGAACGTAGGCTTATCTTAGGGCTTCCCTGGAGAGAAGCCTGGGGCATGCAATCCAGTGTCAGCGTGGTGGTGGAGGGAGACCCCACATTCCCAGGGCGGCGGTAAGTTTCCATTGTGGTTGTGGGTTCAGAGCCGCTAGGTCCAGCTGTGTGTGTAAAGATCCCAAACGCTCCCATGATGCCGGCCTACCAGGAAGGGTTCCTGATGTAGGGGATGACTGCAGAGCCCCCAGACCACATGCGTAGGGTCAGATGTCCCCATCGCACCCATACCATGGGACCCCCCTGAGCCACGAGGTGCGTACCGCCCCTGGGGTCTCCTTCCTGTCTCTGACTGCCAATGGCGGGATTCCTGATGTGTCCCTGGGGCCAACAGTCGTCCGTGCACCTCAGCGTCAGCTGCTGAGGGCACATACCCCCAGACTGGCTTCCCTCTGCGCTGGGACGGCCCAGGGCTCTGCTCGGCCCAGGCTCTATCCGTGGCTAACTTAGGCACTCTGACCTGCCGCCCCTCCCTGGGGTGGGAGCAGCCTGGTTGATGCTCTTGGCTCTCCACTCACACATCTTGTGGTAAGAGATTTGCTGTCTTGGGGGGTGTCGCTCCCTCACCCTGTGGGTGGCCCCAGCCCTCCTGGGCCCCACCCTGTGGTCTCAGACACCCGGCTATTTTGGGACAAGCCTGTGATCTCAGTGCTCTTCACCACACAGGTCTGAAGCTCCTTCCCTTCCCCGGCCGCGGTCCTGCCCAGTGTTATCCTGAAACAAAGCCCCCGCCTCTCCCTCTGCACACCATGGAGTCTTTATTTTTGGACCAGGCCAGACTTGTATTTGGAAAGGGCAGTGCCGTCCTAGGAAGCCTGCCTGGGGGAGACTGCTGGCAGGGATTTCGAGAGCAGGCATCATTTTTCGGGGCATTTCAGCAACTCTGATAAAGAGAAGAAACACACACAGTCTCACACACACACACACACACACACACACACACGTTTGCACACGGAACGTTTGGACAAGTCTAAGCTGTCGTCCCTCTGGGGGGACATTGCAGGGGTGCGGCTGTACGGAGTGCTCATGGGACTGGCTTAAGCAGCCCCCTCAGTGGCTTATTTACTACGCAGGGGGCAGAAGTCTGGTTAAGGAAGGAGGTAATGTGGTGCGGCACAGCCTGGGAAGCGGCTCTGTGCAGGGGCCGCCCCCGACCCGCGTATGTGGCCCGTGTGTGGGTGGAGGCCTGCGGCCCGGGGGCCACGGTGGGAGAGGAGCGCGGAGCCGCTGCTCGGGGCCGCCGTGAGCAGAGCTGCCTTCCGTGATTGCAAACGCCCTGCACGTCTGCCAAAGCCCCAGGCTGACACTTCAGGCGAAGTGTGTAATAATGTCGAGTTTATTGCCCCTGTATCAGAGCGGCTCAGAATTAAAGTCTGTGCTGTGTGCACGGCCCGCTGTGAAAACAGACTCCATACGGCCCTGCCACGGAGCTCCTGCTGCCCCCAAGGCCTGGGGACACTTGGCGACAGGGGCCAGGGGGCAGCGTGAGGTGGCTGGATGGCAGGGAACGTCCAGCTCGGTGAGGACAGCGGGGATGATGTGAGAGCCTGACCTTTTCAGACCAGGAAGGCAGCCCAGTCTGTCCTGACCCAGCCGTCCTTCTGCCCAACAGAATGGGGCTTCGGTTCACTTGGCCCAGCTTGAGGGGTGGAGGGGGGTCCCCTGCTAGGTGCTTGGGTGGCTTGGTCCAGTGTTTGAGTTTTGGGGATTACAAGGGGGCAGGCCTCCCACCTGTCCCTCACACGTAGAATGTTCTTGCCTTTGCTCTCGTCAAACCTGCACTGTTCCTGTATTCCCTCCTTCTGGAAGGCCACCCACAACCACATGCCCTCCCGCTGGCCCCTCCTCATCCCTGGACCCTTGCACCTGCAGGCAGGGCAACGGTCCTGGGCCCTAGAGCAGTCGCTATGGTTACCACTTCCTCTCTGGGGCCCTCTTCCCCTAGATGGTCAGTGCCAGGGACAGGCATCTTACCTGCTGTGCTCTGTGGGTGGTCCCAGAGCCTTGAGGCCATGGGGCTGCTGTTCAGTAGTGCGTGGTTGAGATGGCAGCCTGCTCCTCACTGCCCCAGGCTGAGGATGGACAGACCTTCCCCCACTGGAGGACACAGCCTGCCCAGCTTGGCCAAGGGTAGGAGCAGCCCGGCTGGAGGGTGGGGCTGTGGCCAGAGCTCAGGGCACAGGCGGGCTCCAGAGGGAGGGTAGAGGCAGGGGAAGCAGACGAGTTCCGGGGCCCCCCCACCCCCAAGCGGCCCTGACCCTAGGACATGCTCCAGGCTGAGCGTCCAGGGGCCCATCTGATCCTTTCTCCAGCCGGCCCAGCCCAGGCTCCCTCCTGCTGCTGCCGCTTCCTGAAACCATGTCCTGTGCGTTATAAAAGCTCTTCTGACCTGATGAGCCCTGTCTGGCACGTGTAATCTTAGGTAAGTCTTGCCAACCTGAGTGACTGGCACAGCTGTCACCCTTACTCTGCAGGAGACGTTCAGGCTCAGGGAGGTCAGATCCCACCCGGGGTCTCCCAGTGGCAGGCGGTGGAGGGGCGCGTGGGCCTGAGCCCGTGCTCCTCCCCTTACTTAGGTGAAGCACGGCACAGCCGTAACCGGTCCGGACGTTCACTCCTCGTAACCCCCGCTTCCTCCCTCCAGCTCCAGGGAGGCCCTGGGACCGACATGCTCGGATTTGCTGAGAAGCGCCCCTCCCCCGCCCTCATTCCCTTTAGGGGTTGAGTTTTCTGCCTAAAAGCAGGGCGCCCAGCCTCCAGGGACGCTCCCAGAGTGCCAGCTCAGCGCTGTCCAGCACAGGGTGTGCTGTGTGGTGGGTGGGAGGAGGCACTCCGGCTTTCAGGGCTCAGCATGAGGAGAGAGGGAACAGCATCCGCTAACCACGTTTGTATAGAGTGCACGTGTCAGCAATACTATGTTGGCTGCATTGGGCTAAACAAAACATACGAGTAAAATACATCCCCCCTCTTTAGTTTTACAGTTTTTTAACTTGGCGCTAAAGCGTTTAAGATTGCACACAAGGCTGGTGCTATCTTTGTGGTTTGCACCTGCTGGGCCAGGTCTGGGACCCCGGCGGCTCCGTTCACGGGTGGGACCATGCGTCCCGTGGCTTGAAGGCCTAGCTCAGGTGATTGCACATGTGATCCTCTCTCCCAGGGCCTCGGGGCAGATGAGTCCGGTGGGAGCTCCCTTTTACTTCTGTCTCCCTCAGTTTCCCCCTTCTGTCCTTGGGTGCCCCCCCACCGCCTTTACGCCTCCCCGCCTGACAGTACCCCTGTGCTCCCCGAGCCTGACTCTGCAAGCCGAGGTTCAGCTGTCATGTCCTAAATGTCCTGGGCTATTTAGGGAAAGGCCGGGCTGACCAGACAGCTCGTTCACCTGGCCCGTCGCAGAGACAGACAGCGGTCTGGGGGCATGCCCTGGTCCCAGACCATCAGTTTCCTCACCTACAAGATGGCTTGTGGCTCCCATGCCAGGCTATGCTTGACCAGCCAACGACACAGACTCCAGGACCCTCGTAGACCTTCTGGGTCAGAACTCATCAGGGAGGGATCTGGGTGCGCCTGTGTGTACGTGTGTGTGTGTTGTACGCACCTGTGTGTGTGTGCATGTGTGTATGTATACGCACATGTGTGTGAATTGTATGCCTGTGCGTACGTGTGTGTGTGTGTATATGTGTGCATGCATGAATTGTATGTGTGTACATATGTACACACACACACACCCTGAATCTCCCCTGGAATTGCCGATCTGGGCTAGAGAACCCGTGGGCAACACAACCTCCAGGTCCCACCGGCTCACACGTAAGAACGTAGCTGTTGCATTGCCCTCACTTTCCCTCACCTCATGGCAAACTGCATCACTTCCAAAATGTGTTTGAGAGCCACACCCTTGGCCCCTTGTCATTCCAGACAGAGGTAGGCCTCTGAGCGGGGTTTTGGCCCCCCGTGCACGACACGGAGCTGGTCTCCACCAGTAGCCAGAGCTCCTAAGGCTCCCTAAGGGTAATCAGAGGCACCCGAGACCTTGTGTGTACCAAGGGTAGGAAGCCCGCGTCCACACAGACTCGGACGCGGTGCTCCTAACAGCACAAGAGAAGACCACCCAAACGCTGTCAGCGGGTGAATGCGGTAAATCCACACAAAGGAGCGTCACTTGATCATAAAAAGGAGTGAATCCTGACCCGCACTGCAGCACGGGGGATGCATGGAAATGTTATGCTCAGTGGAGTCAGGCCATCGGAGCGGACTCCTCAGTGTGGGCTCCCACTCCTATGAAAGGTCTGGAGCAGACAAGACAGAAGGTAGATCAGGGCTTGCCAGCACTGGGGTGTGGGGAGATGGGGGAATGTTCTGGAATTAAGTAGTGGTGATGGTGGCACAACTCTTTAAACGAACTAAAAAACCACTGTAGTGTGTACTTTTTTTTTTAAAGATTTATTTACTTATTTTAGAGAGAGAGAGAGAGCACGGCAGGGCACGGCAGAGGGAGAGGGAGAGTCTTAAGCAGACTCTGCCCTAAGCACAGACCCCGACACAGGGCTTGAACTCATGACCCTGAGATCAGGACCTGGGCTGAAATCAACGGTCAGACCCTTACCACCTGCAGCACCCAGGCGCCCCTGTTATGTATGCTTTCAGAGGGTGAACTTTATGGTACATAAGTTATATTTCAACTAAGCTGTCGGGAAGAACGCCTGGTGTCCAGGTCCCCGGCTCCCCCTGCATGGGAATGGGACCTGCATGCCCCTTCAAGTGTACAGCCCCGTCCATCTCACTTCTGCTCCCCTCCGGGGAGCATTGCCCCTGCAGTGAGTTGCCATGCCCAGCGACTGTATGGCCCCTGCATGCTCTTCCCTGACCTCCCTGAGCTGATGTCCTCTCAGCTCTCAGCTCAGAAGCCACCTCTCCGGGTATCAGTTGTCTGAAGTGGTCACCCTGGGCCTGCCACCTGCTCTGCTTCCTGCACGGATGTCCCTCCTGAGGCTGCAGGGCGCTCACCGGCCTCTGGAACCACGCTCCTGTTGCTAGGTTTGCTTGTTGTCTGTTTGCCTCCCTGAGAGGGACGCTCTGTAGCAGAGCGGCACCTGCTTGCATGCCACTCTCTGCTCCGTGCCTGGCACAGAGCAGGCACCGAGGCCTTGCTGGATGCATAGGCCTTGAGTGACAGCGTGATTCCCTGGGCTCGCCCCATCTTGTGTCATCTGGGGACTCTGGAGCTCGAAATGATCGTGAGGGGGGTGCCACCCACAGGACACTTACCTTGGGGTGTGGGAAGGAGACAGGCCTTCCAGGTACAAGGCAAAAGACTACACCCTGTCCAGGAGACCCTCCCCGGAGGACAACAAGGAGGGACCCCCAGGCCGCCCTGCCTGCTTGAAGCAGGTGCACAAGCCAGCTGAGCCTTCCATCACCATTAAGTCTCAGAGACCTCTCAGTAGATGCAGGAGACGTTCCGCGTCTTATTAATAAGCATGGAGGTGGCGATAATGCCGCTACGGGAAGCTAATGAGATAAAGCGTATCCGACAATTCCCTCTCATGTTGGGGGTCTGTGGTTTAGCACGAGCACCTTCTAGAAGACCGAGAGCAGAGGCTGCATGGCTTTGGACAAATGTCAATGTATTTATATCGATTCTCTCCCTAGTGGCCCAACCAGTTTGGGAAAACGGGCAGAGCTGAGTCAGCAATTTTGTCAGTGGTCCACGTAACAGAGTTGCTGTTATCTGGTCCAAGGGAGATCGAAGGTAATTATATTCACTTTGTTCAAAAACTTAGCAGTAAGCCGCATGCAGAGCTCTTTAAGATTCCAGACAGATCGATTTGATATTTAAGAAATTTTAATTGGCCCTTTTCTGTGCTTCATAAGGTGTGATTTCTGGAGCACACAGGGGGTCTCACCTGAGCCTCGTTCTGGCCCGGGCACCAGAAGTTCACAGTGTATTCCTGGCAGTATTTGGGAGCAAGGTGTAAAGGCGTCTTGCCTCCTGTCTCGGCTGGTGTGGGCACGTAAAGGGTCACTTTGATAGGAGCTGGTCGCCCGCTGCTGTATGTACCTGCTGGGCACTCCGTCTCTCCTCTAATCCGATTCAAGTCCTTGAGCTACATGCACGAGTCTGTTGACAAATGGCCCTGATTTTGTCTGTCTTCTGATGAAACCAGAAATCCCTCCCCCGCCACGGTTGCCTCTTAGCAACTTACCTGCCTGGGATGGTCTCAGCCTTTTCCTCCTTATCTGGCCCAGTTCTTATGTCATCCTGGAAGGAGCAGCTCTGTTGATCTCCCCTGCTGGGATGTCTCCTTTTTGGGGTGCCTTTCTCATCCGTGCTTGTCTAAATCCCATGAGACCCAAACTGACCCCCCCCTCTTGGCTGTGAGGTCCAGAGGACCAGTCAGCTCACTGAGCCTCGTCTTTCTTATCTATCCAGTGGGGATCACTAGCAGCACCCCCTCCCTCACGGCTTAGCTGGAGGATACAGCGTGATGATGTGTGTAAAGCGTGACACTGTGCCCAGCACATAGTAGGTGCGCTTCCTCCTCCATCATCAGCGGTGGCACTCTTGAATCCAGGTGTTTCACTGGTTCTCCTCAGGGCCTCTTATCTTCTGGCACCTGTTCCCCAGCACAGCACGTGCTCTCTTTAGTCCCTGTGTCCCCTTCCAGGAAGGCCTTTTCATGGGCCTCTCCAGTCTCCCGTGGTCAGTGCCAATCCCGTGTGCACAGTAGGTCCTCACTAGTACTGGAGGGGAGGAGGCCAGTGCTTCCAGGGATTCTGAACATGCAGAGACCAGCTTCTTTTTAACCCAAACCAGGGGAGGTGGTTGTTGTAGAGTCTCCAGTCCTTCCTGCAGATAGCAGGTGGGCCCAGGGCATCGGCAGTCAGCTGACTCAGAGGTCCCGGGACCTGTTTGCCCTGTGTTCGCTGTGGGACCTTATAGGTAAGGGTCTCTCTTGCCTTCCTGTCTCTCTTCCATGGCAGCAAAACCCCTTAGAGGTGAAGCCACTCACATGTGGAGCGGTGAGGACAGTCTGGGCGGCACTGAGATTTTAGCCTCAGTCAGGCTGATAGGAAATAGCTGTGCTCCTTCTCTCTGTGAGGCTTGAGAAAATGGGTGAGAGGCGGAATCCTGGCTCGGCTCTGCATGCCCTGGGTGAGCCACTGTTGCTCTCTGAGCAGCTGGGGCTTCACAGTGAGTGGGGTAGTCCAGGAAAATACCTTCCAGGAATGCCTGAGAGCCTGACGAGTTGTTTTCTTGAGTATGGCTGGCGGAGGGCTTTGTCGGGTGATGATGATGATGGCGATGGTGGTGGTGATGATAATGATGATGGGGTGATGATGATAATGATGGTAGTGGTGGTGGTGGTGATGAAGATGATGGTGAAGATGATGAAGATGGTGATGATGGTGGTGATGATGGTGATGGTGGTGATGGTGATGATGATGGTGATGATGAAGATGATGAAGATGATGATGATGAAGAAGATGATGAAGATGATGACAGTGATGATGATGGTGATGATGGTGATGATGATGATGAAGATGGTGATGATGGTGTTGATGGTGATGACGGTGATGATGGTGATGATGAAGATGATGGTGATGATGACGGTGATGACAGTGTTGATGGTGATGGTGGTGATGATGGTGATGATGATGGTGATGATGGTGGTGATGGTGATGATGATAATGATGGTAGTGGTGGTGGTGGTGATGAAGGTGATGGTGAAGATGATGAAGATGGTGATGATGGTGGTGATGATGATGAAGATGGTGATGATGGTGTTGATGGTGATGATGACGGTGATGATGGTGATGATGATGATGATGGTGATGATGAAGATGGTGATGATGGTGATGATGACGGTGATGATGGTGATGGTGGTGAAGATGATGATGATGATAGTGATGATGGTGGTGATGATGGTGACAGTGATGATGATGGTGATGATGATGGTGGTGGTGGTGATGATGGTGGTGATGATGATGATAGTGATGATGGTGGTGATGGTGATGATGATGATGATGGTGGTGATTATGGGGATGATGATGGTGATACCCCCTGGAGCTAGTCCTGAATTTCCTCCCATGTTTCAAGAGTTGAACATCTGTCTGTCCTCTAAGGGTGCCCCTCCCCACTCTTGCACACCATGTTGCCTTGTGCTCTCTGTTTGGGAGGTTTGACATCCCATTCTGCGACCTCTGTCATCTTTGATATTTTTGTTTCTTTAAGCTGCGATTTTTCCCTTACCATGTGTGCTTTTTCCTGCTCTCTAAACCCATGCTGTACTGATGATTTGCACTGCTGTGAAGATAGAAATGGCGCTTCCTTCCTTCCTTCCTCTGGTAATTTTGAAATGTGTGAGTTTCTGCCCCGGAGTTTTTAGTTTTCTCAAACTGCAGGGGGCTAATTAGTTTGGTTATTTCACAATGGCCTTTACTGTTTTCCTATTAACTGGGCAGATAGCCAAGGACTCCTACTCCTCACTGGGGTCTTTCGCAAGATTTCAGTCACAGGCTGGGCAGCAGAGTGACGGAGCTTGCGGAGAAGCGAGGGACAGGGAGAGATCTGATAGCTGGAATCACCTCTAGCTGTCCCCAAGAAGGCCACAGGGCTAGGTTTGCCTTTTGGTTTGACCAAGGAGAGAAACACCAGCCGTTTTGTAGAGCAGTTGTTTAACCCTTGCTTTTCTGCACACTTTGCTTTAAAACTCTTTAAAAAGATCCTTTAAGGAGGGACATTGGGACATGGTTGAGGAGAAGAAAATCAGAGGTTTAGAACCAGAAAAAAAGCCTTTTCCTGCACCTAGGACCTCAAAGGAGAACGTTCTGTCTTGGAAGATTGAGTGGTTGTCAATAAGACTTAGGCAAGAAAGGAAGTGGGAGGATGAGGAAGGTGTGTTTTCACCCTGTGAAGACGTGTTCTCCAGAAGAATGGGAACCAGAGGCTCGGCCAGGCCCCCGCGGGCTCCAGGGCTGGGCTCTTGCTGTTTCGTTTGCCCCTTCCCCTTGGACCTGGTTTATCTGCTCTCTTTTCAGGAGTCATCCATGACCCCAACACTCAGTTGCTCCCTCACTGACTATTGCTTTTAATTTTTAATAATAATTTCAAGACTTGTTCAGTGCAGGAATTGAAGGGAGACTTTTTAATTACACTAATGGTTCTCCAGAAAGTGTTTATTTTTTCATCGTTACACCATGCTGAGGGCCAAGATAACATCATCAGGAGACTGAGAATCCTAGAGGAAGTTTCATCCTTCATTTTATGTGTGTGGAAGTCCTAAAGTGAATTTGCTATTTCTAGGTGTATCCCCTGGAGACATTCTTGCACATGTCCCTAAGGAGAACATATAGGATATTCACTGCCGTATTGTTCAAAATGGGGGACAAATTAAAAGCAAAAGAAAGAAAACCAAAATGTCCAACGATAGGAGAATAAATATGTAAATTGTGGTACCGTCCAACAGTGTGATTCTGTGATAAGCCATATGTCCGTATCCCCATGGATGAACGTCTAATGTAATGGTGTACCAAAGTTGCAGAGTGCTATTTACTAAATGGTACCATTTAGATGATGTTTCAAAATACTCTCAAATACTGTATTTTGTTTATGTGTCCATGTGGAATGAAAGTAGGAAAATGGAGAGAGAAGACAACACAATCCCATTTCCAAGAAGTGGTTTCTGCTGTGCAGGAGGAGGCCAGGATGGGGGGTGGGGAGCAAGGGAGCCTCCACTGTGATGTGTGTTGGGTCCTGAAGATCTGAAGTGGATACGGTGTGCGCCCTCTTTTGTGCAATTTTGGTGGTGCCTGTGTGTGTGTGTGTGTGTGTGTGATTATTCCTTGCACTTTTTTGTAGGCTTTGAAGTATTTCTTAGTTAAATGATGTGGACTTGATGAAAAGATTTTACAGAATTATTCTTTTTTTTTTTTTTTTTTTTTTAAAGATTTTATTTATTTATTTGACAGAGATAGAGACAGCCAGCGAGAGAGGGTACACAAGCAGGGGGAGTGGGAGAGGAAGAAGCAGGCTCATAGCGGAGGAGCCTGATGTGGGGCTCGATCCCACAATGCCGGGATCACGCCCTGAGCCGAAGGCAGACGCTCAACCGCTGTGCCACCCAGGCGCCCCTACATAATTATTCTTAAACAAGGGGTCCTCTCATAAGCAGTGGAATTTGGAGGTCTAGATGAAAAGCGGGTCATGTTGAACTCTGCAAGAGAGATTGCGGGATTTCGTAAAGGATTCCAGAACAGATTCTGAACGTACGTTCTGCCTGCTCTTTGCTTTTCCCCAGACCTATGACATGGGCATCCTGGTGTCTCTTCAAGCCAGACCCCCTCCCTCTGAGGCATAGCCAGGCGTCATACGGCTCAGAGTGATTCATCATCCAATGGAGCATTTGAGAAGGGCCCCTCCCCACGCTGGGTCAGAGTGGTGAATTCAGTACCCCATATAGAGCAGCCAATTTAGATGTTTGAAGGGAAAAGCCCTCGGAATTAGTCACAACCTTTAAAGAGTTACTTGCTTGCAGATTTTAAATGCCATCTCGTTGCTACCGAGTTCATTTTATGAATATAAAGAGTATTACTGAGTTTAAGAAGATGAGTTAATTAAGAAATCATAATTCCCAGAAAGCCTATTTGACATAATTTAAAATCCCAGGTAAGTGTAATCCCATCATTAAAGCCTGAAATTGAATGGGTGACTGGAAAATACTATGTGACTGCACAGTATTAAGTAATCCCAACAACAGGGTCCAGGGGTGGGGAAGAAGAGTGAGCAAGGGCAGGAGGCCAGCCGTCTGGAGAACAGCAGGTAGTTAAAGGAGGAGACTTGTTCTGGCCCCGGGATCATGGAAACCAGCAGCTGACGTCCAGGAGATTGTTTTCTATGAACATACGGACAAGTCATTCACACCAGAGCCTTCCAGTGTGGGCCAGCAGCCAATGCCCATTCACCACCTAAGGAAGTCGCCATCTTGGGTGAGTAAACCCAGGGGAGGTGCCATCTGTTGGGATATTACCAATGTGGTCTGTCCATGGGATGGCATGTTGGATTTTCCAGATCTGATTCTGTGATGACTTGTATTAAAATTACTCATCATAAAATCATTGCAGGGCCAAGAATTTAGAGTATGCCTTAAAACAAAGCATGGTTTCTTGCCCGTTTTGGTTATGTTTGCTGCCCCTTCCTTATAAAGCCCTGCACACTGAGTACAAATCATCCTGTCTCGTGTTTGGTCCAGTGAAGGCTACACTGGCCAAAGCGCCACGATCAAGTGTAGACTGTGAGATGTTTCCTGTGTCTTCCATGGCATGGACGGTTTCCCATTGGGCAGCAGCAGGTGAGAGCAGCCTGATGAGGTCCCGTGAGGAGGTGTGCCATAAAACCCCAGGTCCATCCATCCCGCCCTCCCGAAAGGCAGGGTCCCTCGCTGTGCAGTTAGTGCCCTTCCGTGCTTGGGGTGATGAAAGGGAGGCCCCAGGCACGTGCGCTCCATCCAGCGGCTGGTGTCGCGGGCCCCTCTCTGAAGCTTCCCACGTGTCCCAGGAGGAAACCTTGCTGGTGGAGCTGTTGCCCTTGGCGGTGATTCACAGAGAGGCGGGGACGGTGTTCAGCACCAAACAGGGCACATCGCTTGGCCCCCGTAAATGTCAGTTGTTATTTTTATTGAACTTTCACTTTGCTGAGGAAACTCAGAGCAGAAGTAAATGACTCCAGTGACAAAGAAAACAATCTTATGGCTTAATATTGACCTACTCGGGGAGCTGGGAAATAGCCAAAATGTAGTGTTACCATTGTTTGCTGAGCCGCCGGGAGGTTTCACGCGCTTATGTGTGTACATATTTATTTAACATAAACTCAGGTTGAGGAAGGAGCTCGGATCGTGAATCTCAGCAGTCTTGGAAGCTGGCAAATGAGTACGTTGGCAAATATATCATCCACAGCCGAAGCTCGCTGTCCTACGATGGTAAACAGCGTTGTTGGTTAATTGCTGTGTGCTATTAATAGGAAGCTGAGTATTTGGAAGGGACTTGCAGAGGTCTTGTAAACCCATCTGTCGGCTCCATTTTCATGACCATTTTTGGTGCAGAACATCTTGAAGGCGAGAGGTGCAAGCCTGCATGGTGACGGTCCGGAGACTGAATGTGCAGGCCTCGGACAGGCCAACCTCACCCGAGCGGGCTCCAGGGCAAGTGTTTCCTACGGACCAGTGGTGCCTTCTCTTGCCCAGGGCTCTAGTGGATGGCAGGGTGCATACTGAAGCCTGATTGTTTAATCCAAGGGTCTAGAGCTCATAAAATTGTTTAAAATGCATAGGCTGCCGTCTTGAGGCCTGCTGGCCGCGGTGACACTGTGGCAGGACTGTGGGTTACCGGCAGCTCTGTGACTCGGGTCTGAGGACGGAGAGCTTCAGCTTCCCGAGAGCACGGGTTGTAACGCTTGGGCGTTAGGATTCGGGCTGTGTGCTCTGCCGTGGTGGGAAGATAGACGGGGAAGCTGGACGGCCCCACACGACCACCCCTCTGGTCATCTCTGGACTTGAAAGTGCTTCCCTCAAAACCACCGGGCCTGCGGGCCCTCGATTAGGGATGGCAGATGAACTCATGAATGCAGAGTCCCTGTTTTACAGTTCTGCCTGGCAATCCTGGCCAGACACACAGGAGGCATCTGAAGTGAAATTTACCCCATTGTACAGTTAGCCTTTTTTTTTTTTTAAGGAATCGAAGAATCCTAAATATTTGAAATCATGCAGCCACGTCCTGTGATGTCAAATTTGCGTTTTCTCTGACCCTCGCAAATGACCACATTAATCACTAAGAAAATGAAACGTGAAGAGTCGCCCACCTGCTTGTTGCAGGTGCCCAAATGTACTGGTTTGTGCTATCACCTGAGAGGCGGGGTGCCCTTGCGTGGGCTGTGGCCGCAGCACGAGCGTTTATTCCTCGTTTGGAATGTGTGTGTTCCTGACCGTGTTTCACTCAGCATGTGTGATGTAGAAAAGAAGATGATATCCGTTCTAGGCCAGAACACGAGACGCTAAACGGTTAAGAATTAAGGTAAAAGAAACTTCAGGTTGGTAGTCCCTGCCAAAAAATAATTTCCATTCAGATTATATCAAGCGATTGTCTGGGAGCCAAGAACATAAAAAGAGCAATATTTAACTAGAACTCTTAAATAGTCGTGTGGGAAAACGCGTGTGCAGGCCTGTGTGTGTGTATGTCGTGTATCCGTGTGAGAATCCAGACCAATCACTATCAGCAGGTGGGATGTGTTCAAGGAACTAGTGTGTGTGTGTGTGTGTGTGTGTGTGTGTGTGTGTGTGTGTGTGTAAGATCCTGCAGCAAGAACTTCCATAATTATTCCCCAGTGTCCTTGCCTCCTGCACCCCTGTTCCAGCGTAAAGATCTTCCACCGTTCTGATAACAGTCAGCATCAGTAAGTTACAGTTGCAGTAACAAATGACCCCAGACTCTCAGTGCTTATAAAAAGGTGTGTGTCTTGCTCACAAACATGTTATGGGCTGGCTTCATGTCATCTTTATTCTGGTGTCTTGGCTGAACATGTTAGTTGTTCTTCCGGTAGCTATGCCTTTCAAAGGATTGATTTTTTTAAAAGATTTATTTATTTGAGAGAGAGAGAGAGTGCATGCTAGCACACATGTGAGCAGGGAGAGGAGCAGAGAGAGAGAATCTCTAGCAGATTCCCTGCTCAGCGCAGAGTCTGATGCGGGGCTCGATCTCACGGCTCTGAGATCATGACCTGAGCTGAAACTAAGAGCGGGACACTCAGCTGACTGAGCCACAGAGGTGCCCTGATACACGTTCCTAGGCTTTACGCTTCAGGAAAGCATGGGCCATCGTGTGCGCCTTATGTGGCAGAGTGCCCTTCACAGTGAAGACAGTCAGTCACATCAGTTGGAAGTATCCTGGAGGCTAGACTCTGTAGGGACGCAGATGAAAACACCCCAGCCATGAGAGGCTCCCTGAAACCCAGACCTGACTCTGATATCAAGTATCAGATCTGCGTGAGGGGGAAGAGAGCATAGTCCAGGAGAGGAAGAAAAACTCTGGACGAAGCCATGGAGCTGTGACAGACCTTAGCGGGTGCCAAGGACTTCCCAGAAGTTCTACGAGAGTGGCACTGGGAGGCAGAGGGAGGCCCGACGGAGGGAGAGAAGGCCATGCCGGCCTCATAGCCCCGCGAGGACAGGTGGTGTGCCTTGCTCTTTGTGCGTATTTTCATGCTCTCTTCGAAGGTCCCGCTCTAAGGCTTCCCTCCCGCTCGGGTCACGGTGAGGGAGAATCCCATTGATTACACCCTCAGTTTACACGTTTGTCCTGGAATTGCTTCGCTTTGGGAGTTGCTTAGCTAGTCTGTTGGGTTTTCCATATTTGTTTGTCACTCTGCTTCTGTCTGCATTCCAAAAGGGTGTGAGGTAATTTGCAGTAAAACACAGATGTACGTTAAGGTTGTTAAAATGGGAAGAGAGAGCAGCAACTCAGTGAAATTTCATGTCTGTTCTTTTCTTGTGAATGTCGTCCAGTATTCTCGGGTTTAGGTTTGCCATTTTTTCCACGTGACAAGGTAGCCAGGGGCCAAACAGCCAATTCATGAAGAAGGAAGTGGTTGCTTTTCCCTGTTGCTTGTTAATCTATAAAGTTCTATGCATTCTGACATTTCTTATATTAAGTTTTCATTTTTTTTCATTTTTGGCTGAATCCTTGTTTCCTGGTGTCTTATATTCGACATTGAAATTTTGATTTCTTGGTGATCTCTGTAATGCTAACACGAATTCATAGACACACTCCAAGGAAGGCTTTCCTACGTTTAGAATTGGTCATATGAGGTCAAGGACAAAATCAGCAGCACTATGGAACATGTAATCACTGGATTTCGAGATGTGGGGTATGCCACCATGGAAACAAACTAATTTACCAGTAGAACTGGGGCCCAACCTGGGTCTTGATGCTCCTTTCTGCCGGGTAACAAGACTATCCTAGGAGTCTAGGGTAGGTTCAGTGACGTTGGGGGCAGAAATGCTCTCTCTGTCATTTTGAGTCCCCGCTATGTCTCAGTGAATGATCGAATTCTCCTAAGATTTAACATTCTCCTAATGAGAAACGTAAATAAATTTGTGCATTTTGTTCTGGTCCTAATTTGTCTCCCTTATTGTTGACGTATCAGTGGATGCCTTCTTCTGTCCACGTGATGTTTCTACCCCAGTGAAATGGGCAACGGATGACATGCCATTCCCTCTTTCTTACGCAGAGTAGCTTTGAAACCTCGACACCACCTTGCACTTACTCACCTGGTGAAACCCAAACTCTCCAGTCCTAAGTGCAGTGTTAGCTCTGTAATTAACTAGTCATGTTTCACTGGGAATGTAATGTTTCCTTGAATCGTCAGTGTTTAACTTTTACCCAGCGTAGCGTAGTACGAGCTGAGAGAAGCCTTGTCGACGAGGAAGCCAGGCCTGCGTGGAGGACCTGGGCGTCAGGTCTCTAACCACAACGTGAGGCGTCCTCATTGGGATGCCACAGATGATTCACGCATCTCGTTCAACTGAGAGCGCGCTCTGCCAGATCGACTTCACCTCTAACCACAACTACGAGAAGAGTTTGAGTAGTCGTCCGTACGCTTAGGTGTCAGAGAGCAGGAAAGACAGCCAGCAGGAGCATCAGGCATTGGTGTGTCATTGAGGTGGGGGTCCTGCCCTTCACACTTAGCTCTGTGTGCAGGAAAGGGGGGCACCATGCTGGCGGAAAGGCCTGGGAGCTAAACGGGGTGCTGTCCTAGGTACCTGTTTCTTCAGGGTCACCGTTGAGCATGCTTTGCTCTTCCATCTGACACATGTTTACTGAGCTCCTGTTTGGACCCAGTACATCCCTTGGCATTTCTGGTCATATTCTCCTTTTCTCGTGGAGTCACATTCTAGGAGGAGAGGCAAAACCCTCAAGTAAATACATAGGCAAGATGATTTCCTGCAGGGAGCTCCGTGCAGAACTAAAGCAGCATGGCGTGATGGGGACTGCTTGCTGCTTCCACTGTGAGCTCATGACAGGTCTTGGGGGGCCAGGTCAGGCTTTGAGGCTGAGCATTTCTGGCAGAGAGAACAGCATGGGCAAAGGGACTGAAATGAGGATGTACCAGAAGTCCTAGAGGGACTCGGCAGCCCCGGGGGCTGGGCGCAGTGAATCAGAGGAAGGAGGCTGTTTGCGGATAGAGAGATCAGCAAGGAATTTGGGTTCCATTCTTAGAGGGAAGGCTTTGAAAGGTCCTAAGCCGGAGCATGCCGTTGATTGGGATTTGTGATAACCCGTCTGCTGTGTACAGAGAATGGGTTATAGCAACAGGAGTGAGCAGGAAGCCAGGCTTGCCAGCTGTGTCTTGCCCAGGGGGAGACCATGGTGAACTGTGTCAGGATAAGATGTACGCCCTATTCATTCCATAGCCAGGTGGCTGGCCAGGCTGTCCCCCTCATCTCCATCACACATCCCAGATAGAGTCATTCGCCAGCTTTTCTTGTTTCCCAAAAGATGGGCATGTGCATCCAGTAAACACATATCACATTGTCTCATACTTTTGTTTCAAGGTCAGGAGCCATGTTTTCCTTGTTTCATCTCCAGGACTCCGTATAGGTTCTGACCTCACAGTAGGAACCCACAGCACCCTTGACACTGGTTATCGGAACCTGACATTTGTGGGGCCAACGCCAAAACTTCATCCCCGGCATGGCCCCGACACCCTCCCCCGACAAACCACTCTTGACCTGGCAGCACGCGCGGTGAGCATCCCTTCTGGGTGCCGATGGAGTTTGTGGGCAATGGCGTACCTATTTCTAGCAGTTCACCTGTGACCAGGTGAGCAGCCTTCTCTTTTAGATTGTTCTCAATGTTCTCACTTGGATTTTGCTTCCAGGCAAAAAAAAAGAAAAAAAAAAACACCACCAAACTATTAACACATTTTTCCCTTTTCATACTTTACCAAAGAGGAAAAAAAATGTAACAGGATATCGACTCCCACGATTTTTCCTGTGGTGACTCAGTATAAATATCTATGACAAATAGCAGAAGGGATCCTTGATGGCAGCTGTCAGTGTTATTTAAAATGAGTTAGAGCTTTCCAGTTCCCTGTAATAATGAGCTCTCAGAGAGACACTGAAGGTGCTCCCACTGGTTGCATACCTGGAGGTCCACCGCTCAGCTCAGCTGGGGATCACAGGTGCTCACGGAGCGCACTGAACCCAGCTCCGGTGTTGGTGAAACGTCAGCTCCCCTCGCTCCGTCTTAGCACAGTTGCGTATGTTGTACAAACCCAGGCTGTGTTTCCTTGGTTTGGAGCAGGCCGTTGGTCTGGGCTGCAGCTGATGTGGCCGATCAGGAGTTTGGACCCAGACATCAGGGGTGTGCAAACACCCTCCACGTGATTAAAGAGAAGTCTGGAAACCCAGGTGTGTGCTTATCATGGAAAACTCTCCACTGCGTACCACTGACCCTGTGGTATGATGTATGACTTCCCATTGGGCCGTTGTCCCGCCATCGTGGTAAATCTGTCTGCATTCGAAGTGAGTGACTCAGGAGAGAGCAGAAAACACGTTCTCTCCACAAAGGAATTATTGCCAATAATTCTCTTTTGCAAAACGTAGGAAGATTGAATTCTGCCCAGGCGTTCTCTAACCTTAAAACTGAATTTCCAGTGAGAACATCATTTTTGTTCTCTTTAGTTTCCTTTTACTTCCTCTGTTTAAATCATTCAGAATCCATTTACACTTCATGGTGTCCTTTGGTTAAATCTCTCCAAATGGCTTGGAGACCGGCCCCGCGAGCGGGTAGACGAGTGTGGGAAGAGACTTCGGGAAGCACGGAAGTACTTGTCATTTCGGAGGTGACTCCTTGGGGTTTGAAATAAGCTATCGGATGACAGTGAGTAAGTGTTCTCATCTCTGGTATGGAAGAGAAAACCAGCTCGACTTTTTAATGTAATTGAAATAGGATCTTAAAAACTCCTGTTTTTTGCTTTTTCTGTTTGTTTTCAAACCACGTTTTTGGGGAAAGGGCACAGGCATGCCCCACCTGCTTCCACCTCCCTGGGAGAACATGGCCCCGGTCCTTTCCTGGCTGCCCAGGCCTTCTGTGAACGAGGAGGTGGGGAGGAGGGAGGGCCACACCTTACCAGTCTTTCCGTCAGGTGTTTGTTTTATGCTGTGTGGGCCTGGCATCCAGGATTTTGTGCACGGGAAGTCATACTCTGACATGGACAGAGCGCCCCTCCACACTGAACATGGACCAAAACTCTGGAACCGGCCTGGGTCTGGAGGGACAAACTGTTGTCCTCGTGAATAGGTCTTGGGGAGCCCACTGCTCCCACTTTCAGTGCCCCGCCTGCCCCCGGACCAGTGGCTGCTCGGTAAGGGGCGGAGTTGGTGGTTCTAGGGAGAAAGAACGGAGCCCACATCCGTCCCACCTGTCCTTGGAGCAGGGCTGTGGCCAGCTCCCGCCGTGGGTGGGACGTACCCTGTCTACCGTGGCAGTTATCATCTTGAGCGCTGGCTAATGGTTGCTGTGAATTGAATCACAGGGAAGAAACACCCACTTGAGGTGTGAGCCAGTTAATTTACACAATAGGTGAGGAAGAATCCCTCCAGGCCACGGGGGGGTTGAGCAGAGCGATTTCCTGCGGTGTCCCACCTCTCCACTGGCCGTGCCAGGATCCGTGCCGTTGGCTGGGTGCTGGGCTGGGGGCCGGTGTAGACTCGAGATGCAGAAATCTCCACTGGGGGCTTGTGGGGTACAGAACTGTGGCCCTCCAGAGCTCCGTTCCGATTCAGCCTCTTGTCTCACAGTGAACGGGGAGCCCTGTCTTGAAGAATAACACAATTACCTTCATAATAGCTCCGTGGGGAAACCTTGCCGGTTGGACGCTCCAGGATGAAGCATGTGCTAAAGGGGGGACCACTTCATCACGCCACTTGTGGGGGGCGCAGCATGCACAGGACAGGCAGGGCCCTCACCAGGCCCTGGGGGGACAGCCCCAATGCTGAGCTGCCCTGACCACCTCCCTGCCCCATTTGGGGACCATCACCTAAGAGAGGAGAGGAGCCGGCCCCACTGGGAGGAGACCTCTAACCCGGGACAGCCGTGCCCCATCCTCTCCCCACTCATGGTCAGCGGAGCCCCACCACAGGCCAGTGCCCTTGGCCTCTGCTGAGCTGTTCCCTTCATGTGGCCTCCAGACAGGCTCTGTCTCAAGCCAAGAAACCCGTGGTCCTCATTAGAGATGTGAAACTGGGGACCCGCCCATTGCGTTTCTTTATTTTCCAGAAATAACTATGGAAGGAAGTACTGTAGAGACGGGGGAGTGAGTCAGGAGGACAGAGAACATGTTCCAGGCCGAGACAGGTCCAGCATAGGCCATGTTTCCGTGGAAGACACCATGCTTGGACAGGGCCAGGCCTGCTGTGGTGGCCGCCGTGTCCTCCGCACAGTGACGGCTGTGCTGGTGGAGGGGCTCCGGGGGCCAATGCAGGTCAGCGTGTCCTCTCCCTCCATCTTCGGGGCAGCCCCACGGGGCGGGAGGGGGAGGTCAACAGTCACATGTGTTTCAGACAAAGGAGGGGCCAGGCCACATGAGGATGGCATCTGAGATCAGGCCATTCTGTCTGCCCACCCAGGTCACCGCGCCCTGCCCAGCCCTCTGGTCATCCTCCGGGGCACCAGGCCGCGTGTCCGTGCTGTAAACCGTGCACAATCACTTTAGACTCAGAAGGAGCAGACGGATGCTGAGCGGGGCCATCAGGAGTTCCTGGATGTTCTTAGAAATGACATCTCCATTTCATCGAACACGTGAATAAAATTTCTTTAAAAAGAAACAACCCACAATTTAAATGAGACCTGAGAAGGGTGTAGATTAGCCATTTGTGGCCTGAGTCTGGTGACACCTCTCTGGCTGGTGTCAGGGTACAGGACGTGTCCTATCAGGGGTCCCCCGTCCTGGAATGACAACACGTGACCCCCCACGAGAGTATGACATACAGGACATTTGATAATTCCGTTCTCTCTCTCTCCCACCCCGTAAGTCACAAGGGAATGCATTGTCACTGTCAGAAATCCAGTCAGGCAAACCCTGAGTGTCCCCATCGACCCCCCGCTCCCCCTGGCAGAGACGGCCCCTAGTACCTTTTCCATGTGTTTCCATAGATACACGAACTTAGGTAAATATTTTAGCACAGATGGAATTGATTATACGTATATTTTTGCAACTTGCTTTTTAAATCTCATATGCCTTGGAGTACATGCATTATTAGAACACATGGGCTTACTCACCTGAAAAAATCACAGAGGATCCCATAGATGGGGCATGCCACTAATTATTTAACTCATATTGATGACACGTGTGTTGGTGCCTTTATTGTCCCTCATGACAACCGACGTTTCTCTACACCGTGCGGAACTCATCCCCAAATGGGAAAGACATTTTTATTTTTTTTTAAAGATTTTATTTATTTATTCGACAGAGAGATAGAGACAGCCAGCGAGAGAGAGAACACAAGCAGGGGGAGTGGGAGAGGAAGAAGCAGGCTCACAGCGGGGGAGCCTGATGCGGGGCTCGATCCCAGAACGCTGGGATCACGCCCTGAGCCAAAGGCAGACGCTTAACCGCTGTGCCACCCAGGCGCCCTGGGAAAGTCATTTTTAAATGGCCTTTGAAAAAGGCCTTCACTCATTTAAACGCCCCCCCGCCGAGTGTGCTCATTCTGGGCAGCCCAGCCAGTACGTGCTGTTTTCAGACCTTTCGGTTTCTGACCATCTGGTAATTAGAACATATTTTTAGAATTTTTATTTCCCTGATACCTGCTAGGGTTGAACATGTCATGCTTTATGTGGTCCGTTTGTATTTCTGCATAGATAAATATATTCTTTGGGGTAGTTTGACTTTTTCTTATTGATTCGTAGGAGCTCTTTATGTATGTTGGACATTAATTATTTGTTGCACATGCAACGTTCATCTTTCTGGCAGTCTGTTGCCTGAGGCTTTTTTCTGCCCTTCTGAATTCTTCAGAACAGCTCGGCTAGTAACCTGACACCCTGTGAATGTGTGAAATGCTGAGGGCAGGAAAGGGGACCTGTTTTCCCCTCAGCACAGGGGTCAGAGGACTCTGGAAACCTCCAAACTTCCAAGCACAACATGCGCAGGAGACGAGTTTGTCCTGCTGGGCTGCCGGGGGCCTCGGGCTGGAGTCAGGCCCCGGGGTCCCCGACCTGTGTTTTCTTGCTTTCCCACCACTTGAGGGACGGAGCTCTGCCTTTCCTCGCCCAACCCTGCCTCTCTCGGCTCCCTGCTTCTTAGCCTGCCCGAGTGTCTCTTGCCCCACCGAGCTCCACGTCTGGACTTTGTTCTGATCCTTGATGCGTTTCTGTAGCAGGTCATGACACACTTGCTTCTTCCAGCCCTGGAGGCAAAGCTTGGTCAGCAGGGGGGTCGCACGGTTGTGGCTGTGGCCCCTGGGGTGTGAAGGCACCCAGGCCTGGACCACTTGGCCGCCAGGTCTCTGGGAAGCTACCATTGCTTCCTCCTCCGTTAAAATTAATTCCGGCCACTCTGACGACGTGCCAAGTCATCACGGATTGCATAGTGCCTGGACTCTGGCCCGTAAATTCATTTTTCCACCGTGAGCTAACTCATCTCCTTTAAACAGCCCTCATGTACTGAAGGCCCACGGACTGGTCTTCGCAGGAAGCCAGATTTTCTTCTCCAGCGGAGAGCGTGGACGCCATTCGAATTGGCCACTCCTCCTGCGGCCGGCTTGTCTTTCAGGTTCATTGCACCTTCTTATCTTTCCTCTTTTTTTCTCACTGTGTTTTCTTTCTGATTTGCCTCTAAAGGGGGGTGACCTGTCCTGGGTCGCCTTCCTATGGACAGCAGCACGTGCACCGGACCCTGGGATGGGCCACGTTCAAAACCTCTAAGAGATGCGCCTTAGAGGCCAGGAGCAGCGGGGCCTGGTCAAGCTCTGAGGGGTCAGCTGTGGAGGGCGTGGGAGGCTTCACCACCGGGAGCTGGCCCGGCTCCGGCATCCTGACTGCCGGCCTTTGAATGGGGAGTCTTCGCTGGTGACTGTCGCTTCAGCCCTTCTGCTGTGGCCGGGAGTCGGCATTCTAAAATTTTTGGTCATTGCAATGATCTCGATCGGGAGATGAGAAAATGCTTGAAGAATGAGGGACCCTTCATTCATCTTTAAAATATGTCTATCGGGGCGCCTGGGTGACTCAGTCATTAAGCGTCTGCCTTCGGCTCAGGGCGTGATCCCGGCGTTATGGGATCGAGCCCCACATCAGGCTCCTCTGCTATGAGCCTGCTTCTTCCTCTCCTATTCCCCCTGCTTGTGTTCCCTCTTTCACTGGCTGTCTCTCTCTCTGTCAAATAAATAAATAAAATCTTTTTAAAAAAAACCTCTGAGAGAGAAAAGTGTGTTTTAGCTGGTCTGCTTTAATGAAACTTGTCTTTGCGCACGACAGAGAGGAGTGATCTTTTCACCCCCTCAGCCCCGCCTGGTGTTGAGAGGCTTATTTTCACTTCCGAAGACTTGGTTTTCCTGCTTTCGTGTGTGGGGAGTGGAGCATTGTCAGGGATGGTGGGAACTCGAACAGCGCACAGCACATGGCGCTGGTTTTCACCTGGGGCGATCGTGCCCTCAGGGGACACTTGGCAAAGTCTGGGGATACTACGGGTTGTCATGACTGGGGAGGGTGTTGCTAGCAGCTCGTTCATAGACCGGGTGCTGCTGACCATCTTCCGGGGCTCGGCACAGCCCCCCAGCCGAGGCCCCCATGTCAGCAGGACCTGGGCTGTTCTCCAGGCTGTGGTGTGTGCGGGAGAGCAGAGCTCTGCAGGAGGGCACTCCCTGGGACTTGGGGTCCTTCGAGTTCCCAGCCTTCCCTCTTCCTAGCACCTTCTCTGTCCCAACCCGCTCCCTCGAATGCTAACGAGGGAAGTATCCACCAACACGGGCCCAGTTCACAGTTGAGTTTAGCGGATACCTGCAGATGGCAGGTGCCCAGGGGGCAGTTGCTGTTGCTGTTGCTCTAAATCCGAGATCAGAATCAGAGAAGAGACAGGCTTTCTGACCCGCCCTGGGCCCGGACCCCAGATGTGACACATCACCTGCCACATCCTGCTGCTCGTCCCCATCTGCCCGGGCCTAGACCTTCCTTTCTGGCCCGGCTGCAAGTGGGGGCTGCGGCACAGCTGACCCGGGCCAGCTCGCCATCGCGGCCTCGTTCCACGCTAGCGCTGGGGCTTCCTGGCCTCCGTCAACCTGTCGTCTCCCGTTTGCCCACCACACTCCTGGTCTCAGTGAAGCCGGCCACGGGTGTGCTGGATGGAGGTGAAGAAGGTGTTTGAGAGGATGACACAGCCCCAGCCCCCCTCTCTGGCCGTCCACCCCTGGCTCCCATACCTAAGAGGTCCCTGTTAATTAGGCGTTGTTGGCCACACTGGGAGTCATGTGTTAACATTTTATAGGCCATTTTCTCATAAAGAAAAGCAAAGCCGACATAATTCTTGCTGGCTCTGGGGTTTTGGCTTTGCACTCAGCACATCTCATGCAACCACTGTGGGAATAAAATTCCTCCAATCATTGGCCGTATCGAGGAGCAAGGAAAATGCTCCATTTTAGTTCTTTGAGCAAAGACCCTGGAATCCTTTAATGTCCGGGCAATAAACAGTGAACGCATCTTCCCCGGAGGCCTGCAGACCCTGAACTGAGCTCTGAGTCGGGAGATCACCAGCAAAGCAGAAGTTTGGAAAGGCTGGAGCAGGGACTACACTCGGTTCTGCCTTTGCCAACATGAGGAGTGTGTGTTTGGATGGAAACATGCTATGGTCGGCCATCCAGGGGGCTTTCCATATCCTCGGGGCTCAGGAGGGACCTCAGCAGGACCAAGGTGGGGTGGCGTGCACGTGGGTCTTCCTCTTGTAGGGACTTCCGGATCAAAGACAAACACCAAAAACTGGAGCAGAAGAACACACGCATCCAGAATGGGGATGAGGGAGTCCATCCTGAGCCTTGCACGGGCCTTGCCAACACTGTGCCGTTGCACACACTCTAGCCCCTGGTCTGGTTGGAGAGAAGAATCGTGGAGACTGATCGAGACATGCCTACAGAGAACACTGAGGAATAGTGGCTAATAGCTGAGGGGAAAAGCATGTAGACGTGCACATGTGTGTGTGAGCACATGTGTGGTCTGCACGTGTGTCTTCTATCTATGCATTACATGTGTATGTATGTATCTGTCTTCTCCTCTATCCGTCCAACCACCCATCCATCCCTCCGTCTACTTATCTCTCCACCCGTCCATCTATTATCCACTCATTCATGCATTGACCTACCCATCCAACCATCCATCCATCCATCCATCCATCCATGTATGTGTCAGTACATACACACACACACACACACACACACACAGCATCATAAGAACTGAAAAGCATCAGGGAGTTTGGAAAATCCCTTATGTTCTTCACAGCACATAAGGACATTGGCATCCATGGAACAAGATGTTGTGGATTGTTCTAGAAATGATCGGGCTGTCGGGAGAGCATCCTGGTGTTTCGGAAGGAATGAAGCTTATCATGCGCTTGCTAAAAGTTTGTTTCCAAATTGAGTATACTTTTTTTTCTCTCAAAATTTTGTACTTCAAGAATTTGTCTTTGTTTGCCTAGGCGCACTGCTGGGGGGGCTTGATGAAATGTAGCAATGGCATTTATACGGCATCCGGTGTGTGCCCAGTGGTGAGCTAAGACTTGCACGCGTTCTCACACTGGGGTTCATCACTATTCCCACTGAGGTGATGGGGAACCCACCTCGGTAGAGGGTTTAGCACTTTGCCCAGGGTTCTGCAGCTGGGAGGTGACACGTCTTCTGCACCTACACTCTCCCACCTACCGGCACAGCATTCCCTGAGCTGAGAGCCACTGTTGCCCAGGAGACCTGGGGAAACGAGGTCTTTGGCATTAACCCCACCCCAGTTCAGCCAAGAGCCCTGCTAGTCTTTACGCCCAGTTGTTTATGAGTTCAGCCAAGCAGAGAAACACCATGCCCCCTACTTGCTTTAATCCCCTCGCCGTTAATTGTCTGGCTGCATTTCCTTCAAGAGCTAACAAAGTAAACTCCATGCAGTTGCTTCTCTGTGTAGCCGGTTGTAAATATTCAGCCAGAATTTGACTGACAGTGCAATCTCATGTTCCCCAAAGCTTGTGCCGTATGTGAATATTTTAATTAGGATTGTAACAAGCTATTGAGAAAGTTTGAGCTTAATTGGTTCAGCTGTTTTTGCATTAGTGAAGCATGAAAAGAAATTTTTTTCATCTATTAGAAAATATCCCTTAAAAAAAGCAACAACAGGAAAACAAGCCAAACCAACTGAAAATCAGCCAGTTCGGGATGCTGCTTTAAAGTCAGCAGATTGGATCCCGGTTGGGATTAACTGCACACATTTGAAAAATGTGAAATTTAGTTCAGAAAGGTTGTTTGTGGTTTTGCCTCTTCCCCTCGGCAGCTGTGTGGAAGGGAGAGATGGTTCTGATGAGGACCACGTGTTTCTAAGGAAGGAAGGAGAGTGCTGGCAGGTCCAGATTCCTCCCGCTGTCCCCGCTTAGGCTCTGCTGTGCAGGTGATGTGCGCCCTGCCCAGCGAGATGCTGGGACGCCTCTTCAGCAGGTGTCCCTTATATCCCCTGAACAGCTAGCCCTGCGGCGTGCACCTCCAGTGGCTGGAGGCATGGCCAAGGCCGCCGTCTTGGAACACTCTGTTAGAAAGTCTCCCCGTGTTGAGTGGTGACCTGCCTACCTGCCTCTTTCTGTCCCTGGAGCATCTCTCTTGGTTTTGTCTGAGAGCTTGAGGAAGTCAGGAAGACGGGACGTGGCTGGCTAAGATCTAAGGCTGTACCCTGCGTGTTGCCACCACACTGAACTGTTAGGAAACCCCTGGGCTTCTGTGATCCCCGCGGCCGTCCCTCCCCTCTGCTGGGCCTCACATGTGACGAGTTGTTATCCAGTCTGCTGGTGATGACTCTTTGTGTCTCTTCTTATCCAATAGTCATGGTCCCATGTTCCCATTCCTGCAGGGACCAGACAGTCCCCTGGGGGGAACTGACAAACGGGCAGCTCCTGACCCAAGGTGGGGGCCAACACATGCTCATGGCGGTTCAGAGGGTAGGCCCAGTGCTGCCAGATCTTCATATTTTCCAGAAGAAACCAGAAATCTGGAATGAAACGTGCACCGTCCCATTTTCAAATATTGGCAGCTAATTCCAGTGTTTTCTTGACACACTACGGGCCACACACAGCAGATCCCTCTCCAACAAGGGACTGTAAACCAGTTAGTCATTTCTGACCTTGATCTTATTATCCCCAAGGGCAGGAACTATGGCTTCTTGTTGTTTCTTCTTTTTTCCCCTGCGTCCTCCCTACAATACCTATATAACTGACCAATTAGAAACTAGTTGTTCTAAATAATTTTTTTGAAAAAAAAAAGTGTGTTTGTTTTTGTTAGGTTCAAAATCTAGAACAATTTTACCCAGTGCTTGGTTTTTCCCAAATGTATGTGCTTTAATTGCTTGTTCCAGTAAGATGCATTAATGTTGATAAATGTGAATTGTCCTCATTGTCCTCTGCTTGGATGAGAGAGACCCATGAGCCATGCTGGGAGGAGTGTTTCCCATGTGAAGGCCTCAAAACCGTGGCTGCAGGTCTCTCCTTGAACAATTAGTGGGATGATCCATGGTGTCTGCCTGTGTCTGCACAGCCCACCAAGCTGGGCTTAGCAGAGTCTTGATCCCGCTGCCCCCTTCCCTCCCCGGAGCACCAGGCCTGCACCCAGCCCCCGCGGGCACCGGTCAGGCTGTCCCCACAGCCCACGGCTGTTTCCTGTCCACTCTGGGCTCCAGGAGGACAGCCCGAGCCCTGCGATTTCCTTGCCCCAGTGCCTCCCGAAAGGGCCTGGCAGAGCAAACACTGCAAATCCTGAGTGAAAAAAGGCAGAATGAACAGTGGCTTTCTCAACAGCTCCCTTCCAATTTCTTTGCCGCCTAAGCAAGGGCATTTTTAATGAGCAGCATTACGCTGCTAATTAGTACAACCTGAACCAGCCCCTTGTGGACAGATGCCCCTGCATTCCCTCGGAGAGGGTCAGACCCACGGTCCTTCACTGCTTTCTCCTTGCAGTCCTCGCCTGCACAGACTTGGACTTGACAACACATTTCCTGGGGTTTTGGAGGGCTGGGTGCTGGAGGCTTATGGCAACAGTGAGCCTGGCCTGGGGCCAAAGACGGTAATTCTTACCAAAGGGAACAATCCCATTAATGCAGGCTGAAGGAAAGGAAGACACATAAAACCATATAAAACCATTCGCCCGGCAGGGAGTCGTCCTGCCAAATGTTCTCCATAAATCTCAGCTCGGGGTCGGTGGGAGGGAGATGGCTTCCTCCCTGGTGCACCCAGCTCTGGACGGCAGGACACCCTACGTTAGGACATGGGGGAGCATTTCTAATCAGAGTGTTCACCACGTTGACAGCCTTAAACCTGTCAAGGTCAGGAGGGGAAGCCAGGATGTGGAGGCGGTGGGACGGAGGTGCCCCGGAATCAGCAGGCGAGGAAGCCTGCCCATATTTTACTCGCTGGCAGCCCGAGTTCATTAATTCCAATGGAAGTTTCTGGGTCAGTGACTTCTCATCTTGGCTTTCTTTTCGTAAAGAAACAGTGAACTCACACATCGCTACCATGGGAAGGGCCCTCTTAAGCCTGGTGAGATACTCACTGTGTCTCGTGCGCGCTTTCCTGTGGGGTAAGGGGACGCTCCTTGGGAGGGTCACCCCCAGAACTGCGTGTGCTTGTGCGTCCGTGTGTCTGTCTGAGGGTCCATGTGCATGTGCCCCCCTCCCTTTCCTGGGAAAACCCACATCAAATGCACACAAGCCGAGTGCCGGGTTCATGCTAGAAATGTTGACCTCGAAGACCCCTAGTTTCCAGCGCACGGATGGCCCGTAAGCTGAGGCTGGTTGTTCTCGCCGCCCCAGGCTGGGTGCGAGGGGCTCCGGGACCTGAGCCGGGTCTTTGTTCTGTCCCACAAAGTGGTAAATGAGGCATGCAGGCTGCGTGTCCGGCAGTGCAGACCCTCGGTGCCCTTCTGGGGGGCGGGGGATTTAGAACCACCACGTCCTTTCCCACACACTTCGTCTTTGGGCTTTGGAGAGAAAGGCGAGCGGGAAGGAAGAATCCAAAGGCTTCGTTTGGCACTAACTGCTCCCGTCAGAGTCTGCAGTGCGTCTTGATGAAAGCTGGGCTCTGACGGAGCCAAATCAAAAGAGGCAGACAGCGACTTTGCCCCCACGAGATGACACTAAAGGGAAAGGCCTGGGAAGGAAGTTCTTTATTGAGTAATTAGCCATAATAAGCTCAGATAAGACAACAGATCAAACAAATCCTCGGAAGGAAAGCGAACAGAGACGACGACTTTCTGGAAGGAATAGCAAATAATATCCAAAAGCCGAAATCTGGGACTCCTGGCAAGGTCCCGGTTCTAAATGGGAGTCATTGCCACCCGCCGCTTTCTCTTCTCATTGAACCCACGTTATACGCAGAGTCGCTAAAGCCCCAGCCAGGCCGCCCGTGAGGCGGGCTCTATGCGTGGCCATCGCAGCCAGACGTATGGGCGCTGGTTTGCCAGGAAGAGTGGGGGAGGCTCACATGCACCCTGAGTGTGCAGACGCCTGTGCTGGGCACCCCCAGAGCTGTGCCGTAGGGAGCAGAGGAGTTCCTCACTGTCGAGGGGCTTTCAGAGACAAGGTGCCGGGGGGGGGGGCCGGCAGGAGAGACACCAGTGGGGCTGGCGTAGGGCCCCAGGGAGGGGGCTGGAGACAGAGCTGTGGCCAGGGTCTCCGGCTGTTTCCCCTTCCTTCCATCAGCCACTCATTCCCAATGGTTCCCATTTATTCCTGTTCTCCATGCGCCAGGCAGAGGGCCCTGCCCAGGAGCTCACGGTCAATGGTGCTATGATTCCAAGCGGGGTGTTGGCGAACATGGCAATGGAGGTCCAGGCAGATGCACTGGGGTGGAAAGGGGCCGCCTGGGAAAAATTTTCTTTAGGGCCCGGTTGTGGACCAGATATTGGAGCCTGTGAATCATGAAAGTTTCAGCACTTAACACAAAACAGAAAAAAAAAAAAAAAAAAAAACCAATTT